>NC_142569.1:1355000-1655000 GCF_041283825.1 Pyrus communis
GACTCTTTGCTGGCTTAAATTTAGGATAGATAACCAGTCAACCAAGAAGTAAGTGTTGTTTAACCAAACTGAAGAAACTCCTAGACCAAAATTTAGGATAGATAACTAGTCGAACAAGAAGTAGGTGTTGCTTAAATTTAGGATAGATAACCAGTCAACTAAGCAGTAAGTGTTGTTTAACCAAACTGAAAAAACTCCTAGACCAAGCTAATTCTACGGCTCCAGTGATGTTCAACCGAATTAAATATGTTGTTGATATGTCAACTCAGTGGTGTTTAATTAGTATTTTTCTCATGGAATGAGAAGGTTTTATGTAGAGCATTTGTTAGTGTGTTGAATTGAAAGTCCCTCTATGTTGCAAAACTACTTCTATTTATAAGGTTGAATTTCGTGATGATAAAGTCTGCCGAGTTGTAGAATTCAGATTATATTCCAATTCTTCAGCATATTCTTCAACCATGCAGAATTATCTTCACAATTACCTTCATCAAAACTCATCACCACTGAGTTTCATTTGCATTAAGATTCTGAATCTGGTTGCTCTAAGTGATAAATTCAACCGTTATCTAAAAATCCAATTCTAATCCTTTAATAAATGACTTGAATCTCAACAGAAACCGATCTTGATCTCAAGACCGTCCTACTTTATCCTGGTCAAATCAAGGGTCAAGACTTGCAGTCACCTTTCTGGGCTGACTTCAATTCAGTCGAAAATATGAATTTCAGGCCTAAACAATGTCATAACTTGTAACATGTATGTAAAGTAGGTATCCGATGATACTGTCACAATCACACCTTATATATTTGATTAATTATTCAGACTTTGATTAATACTACGATGAATAATTAAAGGATTCTAACAATTAGTGCCATGTTCATGAATGAAGCAAATAAACCTTTCGGATCCCCGGCTCACAGGATTATTTCCTTTTTAGAAATTCGTTATATACTTTCCAGAATCCTTAAAAACATTTATTCTTTCGTATACAATGAGCATGAATATGCAAAACCTATTGATATACTGTTGTTAATGTTCTTTTCTTTCTGCATGCAAAAAGACCAAAATGCTTTAACGTCCCTTCACTTCACAACATATATAAAACCAACTACATTAACGAACACTTCTGTCCTGCTCACCAAAACCCTCCTCCCACGCTTTCTTTTCTCCCAGAATATGTTCAACTCCGACCGGCTGCCGATCCAGTACTCCACCACCCCGGAGCAACAACGGCCCATGAAGCGTCAACACACCACCCGGTACTATGCCCACCGCGTCCGCGAAAGCCTCACCACCCGGGTCTCCAAGCTCATATGCACCATTTTCTTAAGCCTCCTCCTCATCCTTGGTATGATAACGTTCATACTATGGCTCAGCCTACGTCCCCACCGCCCTAGATTTCACATCCATGCATTTTCAGTTCCGGGTTTGGGTCAAGAAACCGGGTTCGCAAATGCGGAGATAATGTTCAATGCCACGGCCCGTAACGCGAACCATAATATAGGCATATATTATGATTCGATGGACGCGACGGTGTATTATAGGGACCAACAGATCGGGTCAATCACGGGTTTACTGGACCTGTTTTATCAAGGCCCAAAGAATACGACGATCGTGATGGGGTCGTTTCAGGGGGCCACCTTAACGGTGAATAACCAGCGTTGGATGGAGTTCACGAATGATCGTAAAAAAGGAACGGTCGTGTTTCGTCTTGAATTTACGGCTACGATTAGGTTTAAGATCCACGCGTGGGATAGCAGGCGTCATCGGGTGCACGCCAACTGTGATGTTGATGTGGGCCAGGACGGCTTGATCTTGCCCATTTCTAAGGATAGGAGATGCCCTGTTTATTTCACCTGAGTTGGGACATTTTTTATTTTTTAAATTCGTTTGTAAATTAATTGATGTTCTTATTTTCCCTTTCTTTGTGTGATTTTTTTCATTTGTTGTGCAATCTTTCTACATTAATTGGTTCAAATTATTGAATTTGTGGTGCAAATCTTTTTAATTCAGGATGTTATTGAAATTTAGAACCTCTAGAAAGGCCTTCAAGCATAGTTTTCCTCTTTTCTTGTTCTGTTAACTTTTGTTCCTCTGTAACAATTTGCAAAGTGCTAGCAACAGTTGCACTAACCTTTGCATTTAGACTTTTCACTTCTTCCAATGACACTTGTTTTTTGAGTAAAAATATGTCACGGGTCACGCAAAGAAGAAAAAAAGTCCAAATGCAAAGACTGCTGACAATCTCTCACACTTTTCGACATGCTTTCCATGTTTCCTCGAATGTAAAAACGAAAATAAATCTTTTAGAGAGAAAAAAGTTGGTAAAAATCTTCAACTTCTATCTCCAAATCATGTAAAACTTTTGTACTAAAAGATGATCATGTACAATATTTGTGCTATATTGGCTTAGCAATAAACACTAATATGAGCTATTTGGATGCAAGAAAAGACATTTTGTTTTCAAACTCCAACATGTTACATATGATTTGTGCATCCTCAAAGCATAAACACTACCTTAATGAAGCTTACGATGCCATTTGATTCGTCTTCAAATCGGATCCAAGGGAATTTAGGGGATAATCAAGATATTCAACAGAATCACGATCATAAAACGGGTCCGAATTGGGTAGACTCCTACACAAGTAAGGAACGAGAAAA
This sequence comes from Pyrus communis, assembly GCF_041283825.1. Taxonomy (NCBI): domain Eukaryota; kingdom Viridiplantae; phylum Streptophyta; class Magnoliopsida; order Rosales; family Rosaceae; genus Pyrus; species Pyrus communis. The sequence goes on from NC_142569.1 coordinate 1,357,660, forward strand.
GCTTACCCAAATCATGTTCCTTCTCTTCCAAGGATTCCAAGTTGCCTAATATACAATCCCTGACCAACAGATGTACCAGACTTTATCCTTCAATGTCAAGAAGAAAAGAACATATCCTCTTGTAACTTGGATTACAAGGACCCTCTGATACTCCTACTTTTCTCCTCCTTTTTATGAATCCTCATATAAACTACTAGTGCAACTCAATTCATTTAAAACTTTGAAGTGAATCTAATCCTCAGACGGAGAAATGTGTGAAGCAAAGACTTTCAATTGCTGGGCTATGCAATTTCTAGCTTTCTTGGGACTCCTAGCCCTCTGTCTATGGGTGGCCTTACGTCCAAAGGAACCTGAGTATACCATCGTGGATATTACCATCCCAGAATCTGATTTAGGGGGCGGGGGACACAATGGTTCTCTCACATATGGCCTTCAAATAAAAAATCCTAACAAAGACTCTAGCATTTACTATGATGAGGCAGTTTTAACGTTCTTGTATGGGTCCAATAGTGTTGGGGAGAAACACATACCTGCTTTTCGGCAAGGAAAAGGTAAAACCCGTCAAGTGATTGATTTTGTTGATGTCAACCCACGAGTTTGGAAAACTTTTCGCAATTCCATATTGAATGCAACTGCAGAATTGAAGGTGGCTTTACTAACTCGGGTTCAATATAAAACATGGGGAGTGAGGAGTAAGCATCATGGGCTAGATTTGCACGGTAAATTACCTATCGGTTCAGATGGTAAGATTTCTGGTAAGAAGAAGAAAGTTAAGCTAAGCCATGCTTCCAAGAAATGGAGAAGGAGCAATAGCCAACGATTACTAGGTTAGATGTTTTCTTGTAAATTTACAATATGGCTTCCCTTACTTTCATATTGTTGCTTGTAAATTATATACTCGTAATTGTTCCAATTTTTATTGTAGTAGATCACACAATTCAATAGTTTAGCAAATGACCTGCACAATTGTAATGATACATACTTCTAACTCCATTTTAGAGTCATAAATAACAATACAACAGTAGAATTAAGAACAAGTTCTTGACTTATGCCTTAATATTAATAGGAGAGCTGGCGCAAACCCAACCAAAATTCCGTCTAAATTTCAGTTTCAAGGTTTAATAACATGTGAGTGCACCTGATTTTCCTTTCTAATGATTCTCAGGGTTCCGCTGTTTTGATGTCCGACTGTAGTTTGTAACTTGTCTTCGCCACTCATGGGCTGGAACCTAAAACGCAACCAGAATTATGTTGTTTATATATCCCAAACATCCAACAATCACCCACAGTTCCAGCTCCATTATTTTGGGTACACAATACATGAAAACAATTTTTCTTGTTATTCTCATTTTTCATAAGTAGAGTACAACATGATACTTACAGCAGGGAAGCCACCGTAATCTCCAGGTTCTGTAATATCTTTCATGACACAGCTCATACCAGCAAGCCGTACCTTCAAAGTCCACGTAATTATATTCAGAAATATTTGTTAACCAATGAAAAAATGTGAGAGCACGAAAAAGAATAAAATATCAGTAGAAAAACTAAAAAAGAAAGTAACATCAAACTTCAAAACTCAAATGATATTTAAATCCTGTACTGAGTTCTTTAACAAGTGACAAGCAATGACTAATTTTGACTACTACCAGATTGGGCCATTGTATGTAAGAAAATACCTTTGATATAATGGATACATGGTCACGAACTGCTACCCTCCCTCCCATAGTTACATAGTCTCCTATCCTACAATAGAAAGAAAAAAAAGGACAGCCATCAGATTTGGTAGATCTTCTGAATCATCGGCTAAGTTGTTGAAGTGAAAGTGAATCATGTTACGGTGGGCTTTCTAAATCAGAAAAATACAGGGAGGACATAAAAAGAACTTACGTCACTGAGCCTGCAATCCCAACTTGTCCACAAATTATGCAGTTGTTCCCAATAACTACATTATGACCAATCTACAAGAAACGACCAAACGGATAATTGTATACTATTCCAGAAAATTACCCAAGAACTTAAAAAGCAAAAGTTAACCTGAACTAAATTGTCTATCTTTGAATGATCCCCTAAAACGGTATCTCTCCAACTGCATAAACCAAACAATGTTATAAATTATTATTCAAACTTTAACAGAATCCAAGTACAAACTTATTCAGAAAATATAACCATGCATCTGAAATCAGTTGATATCCAAGGCTCTATTTCTAACCTGCCCCTGTCAATGCAAGTATTTGCACCAATCTCCACGTGGTTTCCAATCCTAGCATTCAGCATCTTGGGGATGTGGAAAAGAACAAGAAATACATACAATAAGATGCTTCGATTTCTACAGTTGGATGAAAATGCATAAATAACCTCTTATCGTCATACAAATCATATATATGAAGACACTCTTGCCCCAATAATGATTAATGCAATGTAACGAACTACTACGAAATTGAATATATTGATCCTAAAGAACTAACATATCGTAATTGCATTAAAACATTATCAGAGAAAAATATTCAAAACACAAAGAAAGATAAAGAAAACAAAAGGACATCAATTCGAGTACATAAAAGCATCACTGACTTGCGGCCTCTTTAACATATTCCCATGCTCATCCACCATAAATCCAAATCCTGTAGTTAAACAAACATCCCACCAAACATCACATTTTCCATCGCCACACATCAAACACTATTCACATTAAATCATAACTAAGCTGATTGATCCATATCAATATTCCCAAATGAGTAAAAGCCTACAATAAGTGGCCTTACCATCTTGACCGATGCATACGCCACTGTGGATTATGCACGAATCTCCTATGCTGCAATTACTGAGTGCAACATTGTAGCTGCACAGATTATTGTCGTAGTTACTCTATCAAAATCAAGCAAAAATATTAACAAGGCAATGACAAGTTAAAAGTTTGATCATTACCCAATTTTCGTTGATTGCCCAACTGTAACCGAAGGTCCAACGACAGCTCCAGAACCAATACAAACATGTTCGCAGACAACGGATTTAGAATGAACAACAGCACCAAACTCTATGAAAACTGTTGGGTCAATGCAGGCAGACTTGTGGAAAATCCCACCTCCGTTCTTCCATTGTCGGAATTCTGGATGACCAGTTGGAGCACACTCCTCTGATCTTGAAATACAGAGCAAGTGCAGAAATGGCGGTTAATGACAAAATAGGTGTTGTCTAAGAGACATTTTCACAAGCAGGTTCGGGGCATACCAGACGAAGCCGAATACACAAAGGAACGGTAACTATTTCCAAAGCGCAACAGAGAGAAGCTTCGAACGAATTGGAAATGTGGCGAGTAGCAGAATGCAGCTGCAAGTCTTCTAAGAGCGCTTGCCATTAACTGAGGTCCGAGGAGGGAAAGCGAGCTGCTGCCGGTTTATTTTGAACCGAAGTATCCACGGTGCTTGACCGGAAGGGGTTTTGTAATGCAGGGCAGTTTCATCCGCCTAGATTTACGATTTGAGTTGGACCAAAATTAGGTGTTGGGCTTGAAAGTCCAAGCCAATAGATTATTTAGAACTTCTCTATCTAATAAATGGGAGTCTGCTTTGAAGTCGTCTGCCCTACACCCACCTACAAGTATATGCTTTAACAGGAATCACACAAGGGTAGATTGATACAATAAAAACTTATGGTAAAATGCCCATCCGTAATCAATCAGATAAAGTACTTTATGGATGGGCATTTTACCAGAGGTTTCCATTTTATCAATCTACCCTTGTGTGATTCATGTTGAAGCATATACTCAGGGGGGTGGGTGCAAGTGCAAGATGGATTGGAAATTTCGATTTTAACCAGTTCTGACCAAAGCTCCAAGTGCAAGATGGATTAAATTTTTGGTTATTAATTTTAGTTTTTCACATAAGTTCAATTTTACTTAGAATTTTAGTTTTTCATGACTTCTCCTGAACATTTCATTTTTTTTTTCTTCTTCCTATTATCCCTATATTTATGCATTTATTATCCATCTCTATGCATTTTTTTTTATTGTTTGTTATAATTTTTACTTTTTTTGTGAATATAGTAGAATATTTATAAAAAAAATTGTCAGATTTTATTATTTAGAAGACCCAACACATAATAAAGATTTGTTTGATTATATAGCTACGTCTAGTTACCTATAATATGGACACATTTAGTTTTATAGTGAATTTGATTTTTTGTATTTCTCGGTACATTTGAAATGTAAATATACCAAAAAGGGTTATCTGATAGAGACATTTGGTTTTGTGGTACAATTGAGATTTTTTGTACATTTGGTCTTTTGGTATATTTGGAATCTAAATGTACCAAAAGGGTTACTTGACAATGGGCACATTTGGTTTTATGGTACATTTGAAATTTTGGTACATTTGGTTTATCTGTATATTTGAAATCTAAACGTACCAAAAGGATTACATAACAATAGTTACATTTGGTTTTATGGTACATTTGAATTTTTGGTACATTTGGTTTCTCGGTACATTTGAAATCTAAACGTACCAACAGTCGATATTTTTGTTCTCAAATGTACCATAAGTTTTAAGTATATTTTTTGATATATCTATATGTGAAAAAAAATATGTGTTGAAGACTTTTTATTGAGACATTTTTAAAAGAAGGAGAATTTTTTTTTTTTAAATACTGATAATAAGGAAATGAGGAATTAGTTAATTAATTTAATTTATTTTATTTTATTAAAAAAATATCATTTAATGCGTAGAAGGGGATTGACAAAATTAAATTTCTATATTATAGACAATTAGTTGCTAAGCTATTTTATGCCTCTATATAAATGCATTTAAATTAATGACATGGAAATTAAATAAATAGAAAATTATTGAGATGACAATTGATCAAAGCGCCTTAATCAAATCTTTAAAAGGGATGAATGTTTAATCTAACAACTATAGAAAAGATGCAGGACATTCTAATTTTCCCTTTTTATATTGTTTCATGTCAAATAAACGGATCATATAAGAAATTGCTAAACCTACACTAAACACTCAATAAAAAAAACTATTTTTTAATGCATTTAAGTTTTATTTTGTAATTGGTCGTGTTTGTGTGTATTTTCTTTAAAAATATTTGTTGAAATAATTTTGCTAATTTGGATAATTGTTTTTTACTTGAAATGAGTGGATGGGCAATATGTGGAGGAGGGGTGGATGGACAAAACGTGCAAGGTTTGCGTATCGATGTTGTTGGAAGTGGGCTGTATGACCCGTTTCTCTGATAATTCTACATAGTATCAGAACCAAGAAGTAGGCCCGTACTGTACTGCCATGTGATGGATGGGTCCCTTGGCTCCGCGCCATGATAGTGGGTCCCTTGGCCTCGTATGTAGGGTGAGTCCCCTTGGCTCCATGTGATTGCCAATGTGTCGATCTCTCACGTATGACCCACTAATTGGATCCCACATGAGGGGACATGTTGAATCCCACATCGATCGTAGTAAAAGATAAGTAATAGTTTAAATATCCTAACTCCACTATAACTAATACCGAGGTTTTTTGTGATAAAACCTCACACCTGACGAATTGTGCATGTGGTAATTACTAAATTGACGATAATATCGATGTTGTTGAAAATGGACCATATGGCCCGTCTCACTGATAATTTTACAATCTCACACTCACTTTTTGAACAATTATTATCTTTTAAGCACGAATCTTATCTCAAAATCAAAAGCTAGGTAGATAATTCACACAAAGCCTTTTAACTCACTTTTTGAACAATTATTATCCTTTAAGCAGGAATCTTATCTCAAAATCAAAAGTTAGATTAACAATTCACACAAAGACTTTTAAAGTTGGGTCTCGTGGAAGAAATAATTGTCGGATTCTGAGTAAATGGAATTCTTCATCTTAAACTTTAATCTGATGTATTTTTTAACCAAAAGATAAAAAGAAAGAGATGTCCTATTCACACATCTCATTTTACTTCTCACACAACCCTGATAATTTATGTCTATTGATCTTCTTCAATTCATTCGATCTAATGGTCGAAAATTAAAAAAATATGTGAGAAGTAAAATAGGATATGTAGATATCACATTCCTAAAGAAAACGCATTCAGAAAAACTGCTTAGTTTTTAAGATTCCTTGATCATTGCAGTTTAAAAATCAAGTGATTCGTTTCTGCTTTTGCTGTTTAGAGGCCAGTCCGCCGCTGCGCTCTCTCTGAGAAGATTCACTTACTTCTTCATTGGCTCTTCGAATTTGACCTAAAAGAAAACTGGTTTTTTTTTTTTTTTTTTTTTGTCTTTCTTTAATTAAGAAAATTGGGTGATTCAGTTCTCCATTTTTGGAAAATTTTGAAGAATCAGGTGCTTGTGGAGAATGTGTGAGTTAATTTTTGAACTTTTTTAAAATACCATATAATTGCAAACTAATTAGGCAAATGGGTCGCAGAAATTCACTGCAAAAATGCTCCGCAGAATGTTGATTCTAACAAAATTGATAGAACCGAGTGGAAGTTTGTAAGACCCATTTGCAGGAAGGAAATGGGTGCTCTGTAGAAATTGAAAAGATAGAAAATTGATAGTTCACATCCGCAACCGCACTCCTTACACCCCTGTCTCTTCCCCCAACCCTTCTTCGCCAAATGACGCGCCAGACCTCTCTCCCCAGTCCCCACAGCCAAGGAGAAACCAAATTCAACTCCAATATAATAAAACTTAGACAAAATTCTAAATCCACCAAAAACAAAAACCCCCAATAATTACATATTTTTTCCAATGCTATGCTTTGAATCAATTGAGAACACAGAGAGAACCAATTTTCTGGGTTTTTTTTTTCAAACAAATACAAACTGAGAATCGAAAATTACTCGTAGTTGTTCTAAAACTTACCCAAGTTCAATATAATTTCTTTGTCAATAATTTCACAAAAAATTTGTCCCAACCTGCAGATCCGCAGCAAAAACAAAAACAAAGAGCTTAAATTTCTTGGCCTAGAGATAGCAAAATGAGGATAAAACATTGAGAACAAACTAACCTTAAAGTTCTTGCCCCGAAGATGGCAAGATGAGAACAAAACGCCGAATAGCGAAGGATTCAATACCGGGAGAGACTGGAAACCAAATCCAAATAAAAAAATAAAAAATAAAAAATAAATAAAAAATAAAAAAATCTAACGCAGGATCTCTTGTGAGACTATTTTGCGAAAGTAAAAGAAGGGATTTGAGAGCAAAAGACGGGCTGACAAAGAGGGTAATATGGTGAAAAACGAAGAGGAAGGGTAAAAGCAAAAAAGATGCGGTCGAAGCAGAGAAACAAACGATGAAAGACGCGAGACGCGTGGCTGGGAAGAGCATAGCCGACTTTCCACTGTAGAAAAGTGGAAACAGTACATAGAGCAAAGAAGAAGTCGAGGGTATTTTCGCCCTTTTAATTTTTTAACGAAGAGTGCCAGAAAATTGAATTTTAGTATATGTACAATTAGTAAAAGTGTTCGCGCGTTGTTGCGGGTGTTTAAAATATTTTGATGATATGTATATATAGAAAACAGAATTTATTGAAGTTAAATTTATATACATAAGATGGAGATTGGTAGTGTGCAATTCCTCACTGTTGTAAAGATAGAGATGCTGTGAAAGCTATATTCATGCACAGAAGTTCATAGCATCAAAATCCTTCAAATACGAAAAATATGCATGTCCATATCAGAAGCTTGGCACCGCACATCTGCTCAGTGTTTATGATATTTCCTGGTCAATCTTTTGGTCTTGCTTGTTTGGGAATGACCATCGTTTTCTTGGTCATCATGTTATTTTTTGCTTTGTCCAAAATGTTTCTCTTGCTATATATTAAGAATTGGAATCAGTAAGAATTCAATATAAAAAACTAAATTTTTTCAATCTATTTAACCAATGAATTGACGGAGAAGCGAAAAAGAGACACAAAAAAAAAGGCCATTATTTAATTATATGGAGAATTACTTGATACATACAAAAGGTTTGAAAATTAAACTAACATTAAAAAAAAAAAAAAAAAAAAAGAAGGGATGAGATGGAGTGGAAATCACATACCAACATCAAGCTTAAAATTGTAGTGCTCATTTGTAGTGCTATCTGCAATAAGTCTTATCAGGAACTTCTGCACTGATTGAAGTCTTGGTCTTTTCCTTAGCTATATGTACATTGTAGACTTGGGTAGATGAGAAGCATAAGAAAATAAAAATGTAAGTTTAAGTTACAACTTAACTATCTATGTTGATTCATGTCCAACACATAATAACAATAGCAAATCATTTTTCATCTCGTGCACTGGTTTGTCATTGTCACTCGAATTCACAAATTCATTTACTCCGAATTTCTTAGTTATGGCCAAGGAAAGAGTGTTTAAGCAAAAATATGTTTCTATGTTTTCCCACTAAATTACCTGTTAAACCAAATCCAAACGTCAAAAATAAAAAATAAATACCTTCGTCAAACCTCTTGGGCTTCAAGTCCACCGAATCCACCCCAATACTCAGTGGCGCCTCATAAATTCTTCCACCTTTAGTAGCCTAGATCATGCATGTATCAGTATAAATACGGGAAAGAAAATAAATGCAATTTATTAGAACAAAGAATTTGGGATCAACAAAGTTTGTCCAAACTTACAACGAGACCAATGAACAACAACTGAGGATAATTTTTCGTTTTGCTACATTGAAAGGGGAACCCAAAACCTGATATTAAAAAACAAAATATTCAGTATAATGCAAACGATTCAATATGTAGTATCAGCTGAGGATGCATAATTCAAGGCTCTAAAGCATTAAGTATGACACCAAACCTGTTGGTATCGCACAACTAAGGATGCAAACTTTGTCCAACTGAGCAAGGGGCTTGATTTTGGAAAGACGGCCAGAATGAACAACAATGTATTCACTCGAAGTAAATGCGCCTGCAAAACTCTACTCATAGTTTACAAATATGCAATTCTCAAAGCTTAATCATATAAAATCATATATATATAGATATATTATGTATATTATATGTATGCAGTAGCTATTATTGTTGAGCTTTGGCAGAAGTAGAGTTCAGTCTGATAAATTGAGGTATATTTGACCTTTACCCTTATTTCCATGGCCTTAGGTGGAGCAACCTTCACCCTCTCCATCACCAACAGCTTCCTTGCTTCCCATGCAACTGCTATTGCAAAATCTACAACACAGAAATCCCAAATTGAGGAGTATTAAATCTCTATAAAGACATGCGAAATGAAGAATAATGGACCTAGCGGGCAAAGAAGCTGATTGGTGTTCATAAAAAAGATATTTTAGTTTTAATTACCTTGTATTTGAGAAGAGGTTCAGAACTCTCTTCAACTTCTTTTGGTTCTATTTTGGCTTCAGGCCTAGTCTCCATTGTTGCCATTGACAGAAGACGAGCTCTTAGGAATTGAAGTGGACATGAATAGAGCTTGATATGATCTAATTATGAAAACATATACTGATCAAACATAAAATTTTAAGGTGCATGGACGAATTTATCCTACGAAATTATCTAAATATGTTGAGAAGAATATACATTTTTACATATTTTCTCGACAACCAAACAACATATTTTGTCACCGGTGTTTAGACGGAAACAATTCGCTGAAATTTGAAGATCAAAACCCTAAAACCTTAACACTTGAGATCGGTTCGATGAAGTGTGAGAGAATTTGTAGAATTTTATATGTTAGCTTGGGGGTTTGAGTTTGTTTTCTTCTTTTATGCAAAGAAAACTTCAATCAAATGCCAAATAACTCCACTATCTTACCTGATGACAAATCGGTGAGAGAGCTTTTGGGTAAAAGGTTCGGAGGGGGTTTGAAGCTGGAATCTGCTGATGTTAAGGTAAGTCAAGATGTTGTTGCAGTCCGGTTGTCAGCCGACGACCAAGATTTCTTCATGGGTTTTTCGTCCAGATGGGTTTGTAGTGCGGTTGCGGTTAAGATTTGTTAAGGATGAAGCGGTGAAAGAGAGAAACAGCGATTGTGAGAGAACGTAGAAGCGTGGAAAATGAGGATTATGAAGGGAATTGAGGGGCGAGATTGATCACACTTGTTGGAATCGAAGGTGAGATCGCGACAAGGATGCAGGGAAACATGCGAGGGGAAGTCAAGAGAGAAAACAGAAACAAAAGGGCAAAACGGCAATGAAAGACACGTAGCGATGAAAAACATCTAGAACAATCAAAGCCAAAGCAAAGAGGATGAAAGACACGTAGAACCAAAAGTACAAAACAATCATATTACTGTAGAAACTCAGCATTAAAACGAAGAGGAAGAAAAAATAAGGGGCATTTTCGCCATTTTACTGTTAATGAATGGTAACTGCAACTGAGTTTTAGTATATATAATATAATATAATTAGATTCTGACCAATTGTGAGCAAAAATATTTCAAAATATTTGGTCGGATACAAATCCAAAACTAAAATTCCAAAATCCAAGAAGAAAAAAAATTGGATAGGAATTGGAATTATTTAATATTCCGAATTCGATCCGAAATTCCAAAACATACATAACTCTATTACATACACTTAATTATGTACTATTGACTTTGAATTTATAATACAATGTACTCAAATATGTAACTATTTTGTCAATTACAACTCCCTTGAATGTATTACATATGAAAAAATGAGTATTTGAGAACAATAAAATCGGAGATGGCATATCTTTTAGGGAAATTGCCAAAAATGACTCATTTTCTTAATCTTATGGCTGAAATAGGAACCATCCATGCACACCACGCTAGGGGTGGGCACGGTGCGGTTTAGTACGGTTTTGAGTGAAACCGCAACAGAAACCAAAATTTTTTACGATGCGGTTTGAAGCCAAAACATAAATGAAACCAAACTGTTTGGTTTGGTTTGATGCGGTTTCAAACGGTTTCGGTTCGGTTTTTGAGAAAAAAAAAATGTACAATTTAAAATATACACCTATTTGCAGGTTTTTAATGCATCACCAGCACCTTGCAACTGCAATATGCATCTTTCACTCTCTATCTCTTCCTTCCTTAAATATTGATCCATGACATCCCTAATTTTCGTCTCATTGCTTTCACTACACCATCTGCCCTCAATTTCACCATCATCATTGTCAATAAATATATCCTCCTCAGCAGTTAGTCCTCTTCAACTTCTTTGTTTTCTTCATTTACTAAATAATTCTATATATAGTTGATGTAGCATGCAAGAAAAATATAGTGTTCTGTGTATATATAATTACCTTATTGAAATAGTTATTGTGATGTTGGCCCAGTTTCATTCAGAGAAGAAGACTGCTTACTGCTTACTGCTGCATCTGCATGTATGTAGGAACGTACGTTGTGGTTGGTCTCCTGAATCTGATTGAGCCGCGCCAATATCGTTGTGAATGAGGACATGAACTTTTTGATGCACTGGGTTGACTTTGAGAAGCAAAGGGCTCTTGTTTTTATGGAGAAGATGTTATTCTTCCAAATAGAGGTAATGGACTCCCTTATCTGCCAAAGCAATTTTCACTCTCATGACATAAGGACTTGTCCAGAATCCCACAAGTGCAGCAAAAACAGCAACAACAATGCAGCAAAACTGTAGCAAAAACATTCAATATATGGTGAGGTTTTGGTTTCAGTGCGGTTTCGAAAACCCATAACTGAAACCAAACCGTTTTTTTTTGCCACGGTTCGGTTTCGAAATTGCAACCGTTTCAAAACCGCAAAACCAAACCGTTCGATGCAGTCCGATTCGATTCGTGTTTTTGTTCCAAGTGCCCACCTCTACACCGTGCACAAAAGTGAAATAACGAAAACACTCACATATAAAATGTAAAAACTCACAAGTGATGACTTCATTTTTCTGATTTCAAAGTGAGAGCTGTGAGGATTTCATTTTTCTGATTTCAAAGTAAGAGATGTACGCTCTGGGTTTTTGGGTTTTGAGCTCAGATCTGTGAGCATATCATGTACATGTGATGTGCATCTCGTGTGCATATAGTGTATAGTTTTCTAGAAAATTGAAGGCAAAGCCAAGAAATATTTGACGCTAGTCATAGAACATAGGAACTCAAAAAATACAGGCAAAGCCAAGAAACCTAGCAGCAATAAAACATATGAACCCAGAAATTAATACTCATAAATATTGCACTTTGAAATCAAAACCCATAAACAAACCTTAAAAAAATTATTCCCCAAATATCGTAAAGAAAGCCGCTTCACTCGTAGTGGGCTTTGGCTCATGTTGATTCATCTAATCCCATCGTGCCTTGAAACTAAGAAGTTAAAAGAAATTGGCAAAAAGGTCATGAGTTTGGAAGTGCACTCTTCACTTGCGACTTTTATGAGAGCTTTGGTGGATGAATTATTATCCATTACATACCAAGCTTTAGGGATTGTGAGTTGGGAATTGTATTGCCACCCAAAAGTTATATGTGATATGAATCTTGGGTTACTAGTTTGAAAAGAGATGAGAGAGGGAACTGGTGAAAGGATGACCATTGGTGAGAGAGAAAGGGTTACCACGGGTAAGGTGGGGTGTTAAAGGGTGAGTGCATCGTTAGGGTTCTTTCGAGAGAGAGTAGAGAGAGAAATTAAAAAATGGGAGGAAATAACCCATCTATATACGAGGGCAATTAGGTCATTTTCAGTTGTAGGCAAAATCTTATTTATGTCTTATTGTTGTGCATGATGTGTGCATGCTCTGAACATATTAAGTTTGTTCTATTTCAGTCCTAAGATAAAGAAAATTGGTCATTTTTGAAAATTTTCTTATTTTTTATCTTGGTATAGATAAAGTCATACAACTCCCATAAGTTTGAAATTCTAAAATAATACGATTCCGAAAATACCAAATTTGGAATGAGTTTATGAAATTTTGACATTCCGATTCCAAGATTGGAAATGATAGGCGTTTCCAAAACTTTTTGGATTGGAATTGGACACATATTTTTTATCCGATCCAACAAAAAATCAGGCCTAAGAGAGTGTTTGTGGCAACTCAGACAGACAAACTGTTAGTTAACTGTATCTTTTCTTTCTTATTTTTTCTTTTTTGGAACTATATCTTTGTATTTCTTTCCAACGCAGTTGATCACAACACAGGAGATGGATACTATTCAACACAGGAACAAGAGTGGGAAACTCTTCAACACGGAATTTAATGAGTCTTTACGAAGTTTATCATAAAATCAATTGACAATATAAGATGTAACTTAACCTTTTATAAATTATTATAATGTTTATCTTTTAACGAACTTGGACTCTTTGACTTTCATATTTCTATGCATAAAAAGAGAAAAACAAGAGCTAGCTAGGAAATTTTACTTTGTGGTCCCCCTTGTACAACATACATTGCTGTTCACTCTAGGGCCAACGATGGTGTCGTCTGGGTCAAAGTCTTTTGCAATTTTCATCTTCACCAAAAGCATATATATAACAATTATCCATAGTTGTTTTTGTAAATTATAATATCGATATTTTCATAAAAAAATGATATTTAAAACCTTAAGAACCCTAATTAATTAAGAGCAAGGGGGATGCTGATGAAGATGTCCATGATCCTTTTGTTGTTTCTCTCCATGCTTAGTTCGCTCAGTTTGATCACCAGTAATGAAACTGGTGAATTTTTAGACATTATCTGCCCAAACACAAACACTTTCACCTCCGACACAGGCTGGCACTCTCCCTCCACCGATAGCTTCCAATCCAATCTCAACAAAGTCCTCAACACCCTTACCTCTCCCGCTGCCCATGACACTGGCTTTTACAACATCACGGCGGGCTTAAATTCTACGGAAAAGGCCTACGGCCTCTTTCTCTGCCAAGGATATGTCTCTACCGACGTTTGCAAAGATTGCGTGACTGCCGCAAGCATAATGGCAGCTCAACGCTGTCCCTCGCGAATAAATGTAATTGTATGGTACGACTACTGCATGCTACGCTACTCAAACGAGTCCTTATCCACCTTGTGTGAATCGCCGATAGTCAACTGGCGGAACACGCAGAATGCAACCGAATGGAATCGGTTCAACCAGGTGCTGGGGGAGAGTATGAACGAGGTGGTCACCGAGGCTACTGTTACTGCCAACAAGTTTGCAACGAAACAGGCAAATATCAGTAGGTTTCTTTCTGTGTACAGCCTCGCACAGTGCACATGGGACCTGTCTGCAGCGGATTGCAACCGGTGTTTAATGCTTGCCGTGGCGCTATTGCCGAGCTGTTGTGAGGGAAGTGTAGGGGGACGAGTTTTGATGCCGAGCTGTAACATTAGGTTTGAAATTTATCCCTTTTACATCCAAAACGCCACCTCAGCACCGGCGACTGCACCGAAGGCTCTTCCTCCTCCTGCACCTAAAGGTACCAATTGATTTTATAATGCAAATCATGTTCAAAGTTTCCAATGAATCAATTTCTAAGAAGCTGAAATTTAATAGATTGTAAATCGATCAAAATTGATGGAAATGCCGGATAGAATTAAAAACCAAACTCCAGCCATGCCCCACCAAAGCACGGTCTGCTTTTCACAAAAAAAAAAAAAAAAAGAAAAAAAAAGAAAAAAAAAATGTTCAACGATGAGCAGCAACTTGTGATTGTATTCTCACTGACCGACATTAATGATTAATCGCGCTGTAATGGAAATGGATCCACTCTGGACATTAGTGTCTGGAGCCTAGGAATCAAACAATCCAGGGTATACAAATTGAAACCAAAAGTTTTCATTAACTCATTTTATTGACTTACCTCACATAAACCAACAATTTCGATTTCTTTGTCACACAATGCATGGTCTAGATTGTTTGATCTCTAGGCTCCGAACATCAAGGTCCGGAATGAATCCAATTCCGTAATGGGCTATAGCACATACTTTGCAATGAATCCACACTAGCTAGCTGAAGCCAAACTTGTGGTACTTTTGACTTTGTGGCATGTTTTTCTCATGTATCACACAGTATGCTTGACTCCAGGGTCAACGAGCCATGCTTACAATTGCCATCTAATTACCTGAAATAATAACTAATTGTTAACTTCTGAATATAGGATCAACATTTCTAATTAAGGGCAAGGGGGGGAGATGATGAGGAATATGTCTACTATCCCTTTTCTGTTTCTCATGAGTTTGATCACGAGTAGTGAAAGCAGTTCGTTACTTCGTCCATGACTGCCCAAACACTACCACTTTCACCCTGGCTGAAGTATTTGAATCCGACCCCGATAGCTTTCAGCAATATAATCTCGGTCAACTTCTCCAATCCCTTGCCTCCAACGCCACATGTACTGTTGAGTTTTGGTTTTAAATTTTGTATTGTATATCTCATTCTCATTACAAGAGTGAAAGGCAACTCTTATAGAGAGCCAAAAAGAAGACTACAAGAGGAAGGCTAACAATCATGCCTCACTACCAAATCAATCCTAACAAGTGGACAAGACAAATATTAATAACAAGTAGAGAGGTTCCTAGAAACAAGGAAGAAAGATTGACAAAAGGCCTAAGTGAGTGACAAGGTATGAAAGACTAGAGTATGGTTGAGAGAATCACTTTAACCCATACTTAGCTAGAGTGATGTTTACAACCATACTTGTGACATTTGCTTTACAACCATACTTGTGACATATGCAAGCAACTAGCATTAGTATTCGGTTTGTTTCAATACTTCCCCTCAAGCTGGGTCAAGGGGATTAATTGATCCAAGCTTGCACAATAAATGCTGGAATTGAGTAGAATCTAGGGCTTTTGTGAACAAATCAACCAGTTGATCGTGGCTTCGTGTAAACACTGTGTCGATCACCTTGGATTGAACTTGAGCATGAATGTAATGGCAATCAACTTCAATATGTTTGGTCCTCTCATGAAACACTATATTAGAGGATATGTGCATGGCAGCTTGGTTGTCACAAAACAAAGACATTGGAGTGTTGCTTGTGAAACTGAGATCAGAAAGAAGACCTTTCAGCCATATAAGTTCACATGTTGTCGCTACCATGGCCCTATACTCAGCTTCTGCACTGGACTGAGCAATTATGGTTTGCTTCTTGCTCTTCCAAGTGACAAGATTACCTCCAACAAATGTGCAAAAACATGTGGTAGACTTTCAATCAATAGCATTTCCAACCCAATCAGTGTCGATGTAAGCCATAATGTGATTTGAACCATTGTTCTTCATAAGTATTCCTCTACCTACTGAGCTCTTGAGATAACGAAGTATTCTTTTGACAATTTCCTAGTGAACTAGTGTAGGAGAGTGCATAAACCGACTGGCTAGGCTTATTGAATAAGAAATATCATGCCTAGTAATGGTGAGATAAATGAGTTTCCCAACCACTCGCTGATAAACACTAGGATCCAAAAGAGGTTCACCTTTTTCATGCAACTGAAGTTTGCTAGCTAGAGGTGTCCGAGCTGGCTTACACTTCATTATGTTAGCTTCATCCAGAAGGTCTAGAACATACTTTCTTTATTCAAGAATAACCCCTTTGAAGAGGTGGCCACCTCAATTACAAGAAAGTATTTCAAGTTCCCCAAGTCTTTAATGGAAATTTTTTGATGAAGTGATTGCTTAAGAGTTGTGATTTCACTCACATTATCACCTGTAATAATAAGATCATCAACATATATAAGTACCACTAATTTCCCAGTATTACCACTTCGAACAAACAAGGAAGAGTTAGCATGACTCCTTTGGAACCTTACAACTTCAAGAACTGAACTGAACTTCGAATACCAAGCTCTAGGGAACTGTTTGAGACCATATATGGCCTTGTGAAGTCTGTATATCTTGTTGGACTCTTTTTCTCTTAGATGACTTGGAGGCAACTTCATGTACACTTCTTCTTCAAGCTCCCTATGAAGAAATACATTCTTCACATCCATTTGGAGTAAGGGCCATGCATTATTGATTGCCACAGATAACAATACCCTCACAATATTCATTTTAGTAACTGGAGCAAAGGTCTTCTTGTAGTTAATGCCATATGTTTGTGTAAAACCTTGAGCTACTAACCATGCCTTGTGTCTCTCAATGCTTCCATTGGAGTTGAACTTGGTCTTATATATCCACCTACTTCTCACTGCCTTTTTGCCCTTTGGAATATCCACTACTCTCTATGTCTAGTTGTCATTCAGAGCTTGGAGCTCTTGAGTCATAACATCTTGCCACTCAAGCATGCATGAGGCTTCATGAAAATTCATTGGTTCAAAAGTGTTGGATAATTTGTTAAGAAAAGAAGCATGAGATGGTGAGAATCTGTGATAAGAAATGGTTGCAGAGATAGGATGCCTTGCAGTGTAAGTAATGTACTCTTGCAACCTTACTGGTGGATGTCTACCTCGTGTAAGATTTCTCCTTGGTGCACTTATATCTTGTTGAGTTGGTTCAGGTTCAAATGGTCTTAAAGAGCTAGGTATGCCCACTTACACTCTCAATGGGGTGAGAATTCTCAGTGTTGGTATAAGCAGGATTGACTTCATTAACTACTGCTGGAGTAGGCAGTGGAAATAGGTCCATAAGATCTTCCCTATTGTGATTAGTCTCCAAACCTTTGCGGAAATAAGGTGAATATTCATCAAATCTAACATCTCTACAGACTGCCAACTTCCCAGTATTAGGATTGTACACTTGGTAACCCTTTTGAGAACTGGAGTATCCCATAAACACACATTTGACACCTCGAGGGTCGAGTTTATCACGATGGGAAGCTTGAATATGCACATAACAGGTGCAACCAAAGGTCCTGAGGTGAGACAAGTCTATATACCTACCCTTCATGACTTCAAAGGGAGATTTAGTATTCAAAACACGAGCAGTCTGTTAATCATGTAAATGGCAGTGACTAGGGCTTGAGACCAAAATTTCTTGGGAACATTCATTTGGATCATAAGTGATCGAGTCTTTTCCAATAAGTCTTGATTCTTTCTCTTTGCCACACCATTTTGTTGTGGAGTACCAACACAACTAGTTTGATGCAAAATGCCATGAGTGCTCAAGTAACTACTCATGTTATTGGAAGTGTACTCCGTGCCATTATCTTATTTTAATATATATAACTTAGATGAGAAATAATTTGTGACTAGGTTGTGAAAGTCTTTAAAAGCATCAAACAACTCACTTTTAAACTTTAAAAGATACAACCAGGTCACTCTAGAATAGTCATTAACAAAAGTAACATAATATCTATACCCATCAAAGGATTCTACACAAGAAGGACCCCAGATGTCTGAGTGAATAACCTCAAAAAGTCTACTGGTTCTAGAATTAGAGGAAACAAAAGGAAGCCTAGTGGCTTTTAACATTTGACAAGTTTCACAGTCAAGTGTGTTTTAACAAAAAATGGGAAACAACTTGGTCATCACAAGTTCAGAGGGATGTGCAAGATGTTAGTGCCATAGTTGATGTTCCTGAGCTTGACTTAGGTTGACACTAAGTTTTTTGACAAATTTGGACTCCTATGAGAGGTAGTAAAATCCATTTAAGAAGAACCCTTCACCAATCTTCTTCTGTGTTACTCGATCCTAAAACACAACATTGTGAGGGCAAAAAATGGCAAGACAGTCTAAAGTTTTAGTGATTCTTCCTATGCACAAGAGCTGAAAAGGAAAGGAAGGTACATAGGGGCAGTGGAATCAGTATGCTCACTCAGCAATCTAACTTTCCCTTCCTAGAATAAGTTTCCTTTTCCCATTTGCAACAGACACATGAATTGGATCACTAGGTTTTTGAAATTCATGTAAACTAGAGGATTTATTAGTTATATGATCAGTGGCACCTGAGTCAATAATGCAAAAATCATGTGTAATATTAGCATTAAGAGCAGTAGAAATAACACTGATTATACCTGGAATATTGCTTTTTGATGTGTTCTTCGAGTCAGCCAAGAAACCAGCAAATTTCCCTAGCATTGCAGTAGGGTTTTCAATCATTATTTCCTCATGCTCAGTGCTTCCTTACTTCTTTTGAAGAAAAACTGCAAACTCATTGATCAAGGAAATGAGGTTTGTTGAGAAATTTGACATCCTCTCAGTTGAGGAACAAGTTGAGTGAAAGGCTTTTGGAGTGACTTCCTTCATATCTTTGATCATTCGGCCTTCCCTATCAAACTTAGGTTTTAACTCCGGATGTAGGATCCACCATTTTTCTCTCAAATGTCCCTTTCATGTTGCAATAAGAACATTTCCAGCCTGTTTTCTTCCCAAGCACTCTATCACTGGTTGACGTGATTGGTTGTGAAAACCCTAGCCTTATAGTGGGATTTAGGCTCAACATTTATCACCTTTTGTCGAGTTTCTTCTCTCTGGACTGCATGACACACACTGGTAAATGAGGGCAGCTCTGGATTCATTAACAAATGACTACGTAGGTCTTCATACTCATCTCCCAAGCTTACCAAGAGTTGAAACACCTTGTCTTCATCAGTCATCTTCAGAAGCACAGCGGAATTAGTCGTGTGTGGATGGTACATATCGAGTTCATTCCACATGGATTTCAAACTTCCAAGATGTTGAACAAATGAGTGGTCACCTTGCTTCAGACTAGTCACATTCTTCTTTAGTTGAAAGATGTGAACTAAATTGTTTTGGCTACCATACATGTCTTTGACAAACTCCCATAGAAGAAGGGAAGATTCTAAGTAGCTGAAGAGCTCAGACAACTTTGGCGCCATGGAGTTAAGTATCCAGGACATGACCAGCTGGTCAGTAGCGTGCCATGCATCATAGGTTGATGAAGTGGATTCTGGAGACTTCGAGCTTCCATTGATAAACCCTAGTTTTGATCTTCCTCCTAGAGCAAGCGACACAACTCTTGACCAAGGTAGATAGTGGAACTCGTTCAGTAGCATAGAGCACAGTCGTTGATTTGGGTTGTTCTCACCCCCTTGAGTTAAGTTGAAGGGTGAAGATGGGGAGCTATCAGTACTAGAAACATTTCTTCTGCCATCTTTTTCGATGATGAGCAAACGAAGAAGGAAAAAAAAAAAACAAACAGAGTCAAGACCATATGGTTCTTGCTCTGATACCATGTTGAGTTTTGGTTTTAAATTTTGTATTGTATATCTCATTCTCATTACAAGAGTGAAAGGCAACTCTTATAGAGAGCCGAAAAGAAGACCACAAGAGGAAGGCTAATAGCCATACCGCACTACCAAATCAGTCCTAACAAGTGGACAAGACAAATATTAATAACAAGTAAAGAGGTTCCTAGAAACAAGGAAGAAAGATTGAAAAAGTCCTAATTGAGTGACGAGGTATGAAAGACTAGAGTATGGTTGAGAAAATCACTTTAACCAGTACTTAGCTAGAGTGATGTTTACAACCATACTTGTGACATTTGCTTTACAACCATACTTGTGACATATGCAAGCAACTAGCACTAGTATTCGGTTTGTTTCAATACGTACTGACACCAGCTTTTACACTGCCACCGCTGGCCGAAGCTCAACTGAAAAGGCCTACGGGATGTTTCTATGTCACGGTGATGTCTCTACCGGCGTTTGCAAAGAGCGTGGCCATCACAAACGTGGAGGCAGCACAACGCTGCCCTGATGGAAAAGAGGTTATCATATGGTACGACGAGTGCATGGTACGCTACTCAAATAAGACGTTGTTTTTCTCCATGAACATTTAGCATTCGGCGGGCGATTGGTATGGGGATAATAAACCAACCGGATATAGCCAGGCAGTCGCAACTAGTGTGCATGAGCTAACCACTGGGGCTGCCAATAAAGGGTCAAATGAGACTGTACAGCCTTGTGCAGTGCACGCAGGACCTCTCCGCTTCAGATTTCAAACGATGTCTAGCAAAAGCTGCAGAAGAATAGTTTCAACGGTATCCCGGGGGGACGATTTCTATATCCTAGTTGTAGTG
This sequence comes from Pyrus communis, assembly GCF_041283825.1. NCBI lineage: Eukaryota > Viridiplantae > Streptophyta > Magnoliopsida > Rosales > Rosaceae > Pyrus > Pyrus communis. The sequence continues at coordinate 1,378,471 of NC_142569.1, forward strand.
TTCGGTTCGATGATGCACTCTTTTAAGCGATCAATTGGACAGCCGCACATCATCCTCCCACGCCAGAGGCTCTTCCTCCTCCTAGTACTCTACTACTATATTCACGTTCACCACCCAATGATGATACCTATAGGCAAAGTACCTTGTGCACATAAAAAAGTCATCATGCACTCTTCTCTACTACGAATATGAGGAAGAAATTGTATACTGATGAGAGTACTAATAACAGTTCTTTTGTTAATTCGTTTTTTATATTTTTAAATCAAGATTTAGATATACGTAGGACCTATGATCTTATCGGCCATTAGATAGATATTAAGTGGATAAGAATAAGTATTATAAAGGGGAAGAATAAGTATTCAGAAAAATGAACATGAAATATTAATCGTTTTTGTTTTGATGAATGTGGAAGGTATGTGAAAATGAACATGACAGATTATTGTTCTTACTGCAGGAAGAGGGAAACACTTCTCTACAATTATCATTGTTGTCGGGTATGTTGGCATTGCTCTTCTAGTTTTCTCTCTAGTTCTTGTAGCATTGGGCTGCTGCTTTCCGGGCAGAAGAGAAGGAAAGAAGAATGACGAGCGTCTACAACATGAAAATGGCAAACAGAAAGGTAAGGGAAAAGAACTCGTGAAACCCAAAAGTTAGAATTGAAATTTTGGAGTTATTTTGATGTCTCTGGCATATGATCATAACTTTCTTTGCAATGCAAAAGATATGAGGACGGCTGAGTCCTTGCAATTTGATTTGGAAACTCTCGAAACTGCCACAAATAAGTTCTCCGAAGATAACAAGTTAGGCGAAGGTGGATTCGGTGCAGTTTTCAAGGTAATAACCCAACAAATATATAATGCATTAGTTCATGAGTCATTCTATTAATCCAACATTTTATAGTATTTTATGTTGCTTAGATCACAACAAAATTGTTGGATAAATTAAAGTACCTATATACCTTATCACAGGGAATGCTTACTAATGGACAAGAAATAGCAGTAAAGAGGTTGTCAAAAAGCTCCGGACAAGGTGTACAAGAATTTAAGAACGAGGTAGTACTGGTAGCCAAGCTTCAACACAGAAATCTTGTCAGGCTTTTAGGATTTTGCCTTGAAGGAGAAGAAACCTTACTTGTTTATGAATATGTGCCCAACAAAAGCCTTGATTATTTTCTATTTGGTATGTGAACATCATTTGATGAATATACATGTATGTTTGTGTCAGTAAATATAATTCTTTGTAGTTCCTAACTTCAAAAAGTACCTACTTGAACTTGAAAATTTACAGAACATAAAAAACGAGAACAACTAGATTGGTTGAGCCGCACCATGATAATTGGAGGAATTGCTCGAGGAATTTTGTATCTTCATGAAGATTCGAGGCTTAGAGTTATACATCGTGATTTGAAAGCTAGCAACATTTTATTAGACATCAACATGAATTCGAAAATATCAGATTTTGGGATGGCTAGAATGTTTGGAGTTGATGATCAAACTGAAGGAAATACCAAAAGAATTGTTGGCACTTAGTAAGTTTCAACTTATACAAATACCTCTATCTAATATTAGTAATCTTACATTCCAATTAGTCGTTTCAACTTATGTACTTACCTCTATTATAAATAGATAACAGAATAGTATATGTTCGTTATGTAAACTCTTATATATTTCAACCATTTTGGTCCTGCAATTAGTGGTTACATGGCTCCAGAATATGCTATGGAAGGGTTGTATTCAGTAAAATCGGATGTCTTCAGCTTTGGAGTACTTCTACTTGAGATCATAACGGGGAGAAGGAACTTTTTAGGCTTTCATCGCACTAATTGTGGACCTACTCTTATAGGTTATGTAAGTTCCTTACTTGGAATACTTATACAAAATATTCATGAGCTTAATTAATGTAGCTATCAAAACTGGAGGAGGACTTACATCCTTGAGAGATATTGATTGCAGGCTTGGCAATTATGGAATGAAACGAAAGGTTTGGAGTTGATGGATCCCTTGTTAAAAGATTCATGCAGTCCAAATGAATTTTTGAGGTACATCCACATTGGATTATTGTGTGTTCAAGAGGATGCGAACAACAGGCCGACCATGTCATCAGTTGTTCATATGTTAAAAACTGAAACTATTAGTCTTTCCCGACCTGAGAAACCAGCCTTCTTTACAGGGAGATATGTTGATCACCATGATCAAGTACGTTCTCAAGATTGCTCAGCCAATGGTTTGACGATTTCCATCGATGTTCCTCGTTGAGACCGATGACAATAAGGTTAATATCATTGGAAGCTCTTCCGTTAAAGGCACTTTGCTGCGTTAGAGATAATTCTATAATCTTTACAGCTCTTCTTTCACCTTGTCATTTGTATAGGGTAAATGTTAGTTACCACGCACTCCCTAATCTCGAATTTCCAGAATTTTTAATAACATATATATACATATATACTGTATATATACTACCAGTGTGACTTGATGTTTCAAGTTATATGTTTCAAGTTAATTAGAATATTGGTCCCAGAATTTGTTAAAATCTGCAACAATGATTCTTTTTTATGTCCAACTGTAGTTTGTAACTTGTCTTCGCCACTCATGGCTTGGAACCTAAAACGCAACCAGAATTATGTCGTTTATATATCCAAAACATCCAACAATCACCCATAGTTCCAGCTCCATTATTTTGGGTGCTCAATATCTTAAAACAATTTTTCTTGTTATTCTCATTTTTCATAAGTAAAGTGCAACATGATGCTTACAGCAGGGAAGCCGCCGTAATCTCCAGGTTCTGTAATATCTTTCGTGACACAGCTCATACCAGCAAGCCGTACCTTCAAAGTCCATGTAATTATATTCAGAAATATTTGTTAATCAATGAAAAAATGTGAGAGCACGAAGAAGAATAAAATATCAGTAGAAAAACTAAAAAAGAAAGTAACATCAAACTTCAAAACTCACATGATATTTAAATCCTGTACTGAGTTCTTTAACAAGTAACAAGCAATGACTAATTTTGGCTACTACTAGATTGGGCCATTGCATGTAAGAAAATACCTTTGATATAATGGATACATGGTCACGAACTGCTTCCCTCCCTCCCGTAGTTACATAGTCTCCTATCCTACAATAGAAAAAAGGGACAGCCATCAGATTTGGTAGATCTTCTGAATCATCGGCTAAGTTGTTGAAGTGAAAGTGAATCATGTTACGGTGGGCTTTCTAAATCAGAAAAAAACAGTGGGGACATAAAAAGAACTTACGTCGCTGAGCCTGCAATCCCAACTTGTCCACAAACTATGCAATTGTTCCCAATAACTACATTATGACCAATCTACAAGAAACGAACAAACGGATAATTGTATACTATTCCAGAAAATTACCCAAGAACTTAAAAAGCAAAAGTTAACTTGAACTTAATTGTCTATCTTTGAATGATCCCCTACAACGGTATCTCTCCAACTGCATAAACCAAACAATGTTATAAATTATTATTAGGTATGCATAAACCAAACAATGTTATAAATTATTATTAGGTATGTAACAGTACAAAATATGGTTGATATGTCTTAATTTTAGGGTGTGTTAATAAACAAATAAAATAATAATACTAAGTGGTCGTGTTCAAGGTGCACCAAAACATTTACCAGATATTATTTCAACACAATTATCATGCGAAGAGGAGTGAACAATAACTATTTTGAAATGCTAATAACATCGAGTGAAGATTCTCGCCGGATCCTTAAATCATATTCGTTCATCGTATATCGTGCGGTCAGAAATCATTGTAAATTTTTTTATTTAAAATTAATATAAATAGTATATGACGAAAATTGGCTGCAAGATATACGATGAACGGATGTGATCCGTGGTGGAGCCAAAGTTCTTTGTGAGAAAGGGCCTTTCATACATTGAGAAAAAATTTCGAACTCATAACATGAGCAATTGAAGTAATCCTCATAAAACTGAAAGATATGTTAAATTTAATAAAGAAAATCAAAAGAAGTGTATAATACAAGTAAGTGGGAGGTAGAGAGCAAGTAGCACTTGAAAGAAGTTATAGGATGAAAATACAAAGAAATCTTATTTGAATCATTTGACAAAAAAAGTAGCACAAAGGGGAAGACTACAAATAATACTTGACCAGGTTGCTTTAGAAATAACGTTAAAGTCAATTTTAAAATCCCATCATTGAGTTTCACTAAACTACAAAGATGAAACAATCAAAATGTTAGAAAAATATAAAATACGACGTCGTTCGACTCAAGTTCTTCACGAGGTCAATTCATTTTTTTTCTCATATCTCATGAGCCACTAGAAATTTCTTATGCAACGGTTAGGATGGGCTCGGGACCACTCTGGTCCCTTAGGCCCTCTCTAATCGAAGGAGGGCCAGAGAACTCGTTTTAGCCATCTGGCCCTCCAAGAAATTAATATTTTAATGAACAGTGCATGACTATATTTCTTACCATCTCCAGCCAAGAGGCCAAAGGGCCATAGGCCAAATATAGCCATGTGACAAAAAACTATCTCCAACCGAGGGCCAAAGGGTCATAAGGCCAAACATAATTTATTATTTAAATTTAAAAACTACAACAACTTAAATTTAAAAACTACAACTTAAATTTAAGGTCTATAATCATCATCATCTTCATCATCCGCCATTGTAAGAGTATAGTTGGAGGTAAACAACTGCCCTCGGGCCATAATTTCCTTTTTTTTCCTATCAAAATAGGCATGGCCTTACTCATTGGAGTGTAATCCGTAGTGTTCCTTTCCATATTCTTATCGTCCATCTCTTATTGTATTTGTTTGACCCGTTCTTCATACCTACGCTTCCTTTCTTCCGCAGCAATGGCATTTTGCTCCGCCATTAATCGCAATGACGTTGCCACTTCCTGTTGATCATCCTTTGCCTTGCTCTCTTCCTTCAACCTCCAGGCCTTGTTTCATCATATAGCCCTATGGAACCTTCACCCGAAGATAGATTTTGTACCCGTGTTTCTTGAATGGTAGGAGATCCATCTTCATCCCCATCTACAATTGAGAATGTAGTACCGAACACCAGCGTATGACCTTCTCTATGTTGAGGTGGATCTTCAAATAACACCCACCATTTACAAATTTCCCAATAACCGTGATGCTGAAAACGTTTCGAGCTGCCCTCCATATACAATTCCTCCGTTTGGAGTACTAGAAAATATAATTACAAAAATTAAAGTAAATTAATTTATGAAATTAAATGTAATATAATTACAAAAATTAGAGGAAATTAATTTATGAAATTAAATGTAATATAATTAAATATTTAAAATAAATTGTGAAAACACTTACTTTGTCGTAGTAATTGGTGCCCCTTTCATATCTACTTGCGGCTGCTAACAATGCTTGATGCCATATATTCAAACTTGGATGAAAAGGTTTCTTCCTTCTTGAATAACAACTCTCTTGGTTTCATGAATTCGGTGGAATGATGTTTTCGTAGAACTCATAGTATTTTTTGGACACATGAGTCCAAACACCTTCACCTGTTTGAGAAATCCTACTCACACTATCTTCCGAGACCCATCTATAAGCCCTGCAAAGAGCTTCATTTTCTTTTTGGGTCCAAGCTTTACCTCTCATTACAGATGAGGTCATTTGAAAATTATTGAAAAAATTGAAGGAAAGATTATTAGGAAGGGTAAGAAAATAAAATGTGAAGAATTGAAAAAGAATGAAGTGCGATAGTATAGAATGGTGAAAATTATGTGAGAAATTGTGTAAGAATGACTTAGATATTTATAGGAAAAAAAAGGGAATTTAAAAAAAAGAAAAGGTCCAAAAAAAAAAAAAAATCCAACGGTAACTGACATCAGCTACCCATTGCTAGCTGGTTCCACGCTGATGTCAGCTAAGCATTGTGTTTGAAATTGTGGCCTACCACTCATGTCAGATATAATTAACACTAAGAATTATTAACACAGAGAAGCTGTGAACAACAATGGATACCAAAAACGAAGAAGAAGATGAGGAGAGATAGAGAGGAAGAAAGAGAAAATGTATTAATGCTTTCAGAAATTCTTACAATGCTTTCTTACCACAAATGAGAACCCTATTACTCCTTATATACCCATAAGGACTAATTACAACAGTACCCTTCTACCTGTATTAACTAACCCATCTTCTAGATAATGCCATGTGGCAATTCTATTATATTGGTTATTACTCCCCCCTCAAACTGAACATGGATCTGCCAGGTGAAGTTTGAAATAGCTAAACACCTAAAACGGGATCTAAAACTGGACCTGAAACAACAAGAGCAAGTTGTCGGCAGTGCTTTACAAACACAGGACCATGCAGGCCTTTGGTGAATACATCTGCAACCTATTCTTCAGTAGGTATATATTGGACAAGTAAATCACCCCGTTGTACCTTTTCACAAACAAAATGATAGTCGGTATCAAGATGTTTGATCTTCGAGTGAAAGACAGGATTGGAGCTTAGAGCTAAAACACTCAGATTGTCACAGTAAAGTACTGGAGGCACCAAAATTTGCTGATGCATGTCTTTGAGGAGAGATCGAATCCAAAACAAATTAGCTGCAGAATGTGCTAAAGCTTTGTATTCAGCCTCAGTAGAGCTGCGAGATACTGTGGATTGCTTCTTAGACTGCCATGAAATGGGATTATCGCCCAAGTAAATCACAAAACCAGTTATTGAACGTCGGGTATTTATGTCTGCTGCCCAGTCGGAATCAGAATAGGCCAGCAAATTAAAATCCAAGCTCTTTTTGTAATGCAAACCATACTCAAGTGTTCCTTTCAGGTACCGTAAAATGCGTTTGACAAGATGCATATGAAGATCAGTCGGAGAAGTCATAAACTGACAGACTATGTTAACAGCCTGAGCAAGATCTGGCCGAGTAAAGGTCAAATATTGGAGAGCCCCTACCAAACTTCGATAATGACGTGGGTCAGAGAGAAGAGCACCTTCTTGTTCAAGTAATTGTGCATGTGGTTTAGACGGTGTGGATGTAGGTTTACATGTCTCCATTGCTGCCTTCTTGAGGAGATCTTAAGCATATTTCGATTGACTAATAAACAATGATCCATCTTCTTTATACTGAATCTGCAACCCCAAGAAATAAGACAATCTGCCCATGTCTTTGAGATCAAAGACTTCTGCAAGGTCACTGATCACTGCTTGAACTGTTGTAGGGTTGGAACCAGTGAGTATAATATCGTCTACATAGAGCAATAAGAGAACAATATCCCCTTTATCTACTTTAACAAATAAGCTTGTATCAGATAAGGAAGTTGTGAAACCAAGGGATGGAAGATAACTCGTAAACTTCGAGTTCCAGGCTCTCGGGGCTTGTTTCAAGCCATATAGAGATTTAATGAGTTTACACACATAACTTGGACAGGAAGGATCCACAAATCCTTGAGGTTGCTGCATGTAGACCTCTTCCTCGAGATCACCATGCAAAAAAGCATTTTTAATGTCTAGTTGTCGCAGATTCCAACCAAGCTGTGCAGCTAAAACAAGAATTAATCGAACAGTAGTGTGTCGGACCACAGGACTGAAGGTCTTTGAGTAATCCAGCCCTTGTTCTTGAGTGTACCCCTGAGCAACTAACCGAGCCTTATACCTTGATATTGTTCCATCTGGATGTTTCTTTATTTTATACACCCATTTGCTACCTACAATTGTTCTGTGAGATAGAGGTGGAACTAGAACCCATGTACCTTGAGCCTTTAATGCATTATATTCTTCTTGCATAGCATGTTGCCATTCAGACTTACACGATGCTGCCCTAAAAGTTTTAGGTTCTTCAGGTTCTATGATATCAGCTAGGAATGAAAACACTCCAGGACATGCACTAGTAATCGAACCAGAGCAGGACATATCAGAGCAAGACTCCAGTATTTGTAATGAATTTAACTCAGGGAAAGTTGCCAAATGAGCTGCATAATTCTTTCTTGAAATAGCACCTGTTTGTAATCGAGTTTGAATCCGAGGATGAAGTGGTTGGTGTATAGGTAAGACATGTGAATCAGTGCTAGATGAATGCTCAGACAAAGGTGATAATACCTGAAGTTAAGTAGTATCGAGGACAGGAAGCAAAGGAGGTGGACTTGGTGTATCACTTGTTGTAGAGTAGGAACCATTAGATGTTGATGCTGAAGAGTTTTCACAAATGTGATTCTGTGGAGTAATGCGTACATGAGAACTAGAGTTAGAAACCGATGTCCCCACTTGAGGAAATTCTGATAGCTGACCGTGCTCAAATTGACCCCTTGTAGACCTCATGGGAATAGGAAATGGTATAACCACAGAGCTAGTTTGATTGACTGTCTCAGCGGATGCCACACCACTGTGAGAAGGCCCCAACCTTGCTGGAAATATTGACTCTTCAAAAATAACATGCCGTGATATAATGCATTTCTTAGACTGTTGATCATAACATATTACTCCCTTATACCCCATTGCATAGCCTAAGAAGATACACATTTTGGACTTAAACTGCAATTTATGATTGTTATACGGCTTGAACCATGGAAACACAGCAGTTCCAAAAATTCTTAAGGACTGTACCTCAGGCACTTTGTTGTATAGTAGCTGATAGGGAGAACTAAAAGACAAGGTTTTACACGGCATTTTATTAATCAGAAAAACTGCATGAGCACAAGCAAAGTACCAAAACTCACTACTTAAACCAGAAGCATTTAACAAAGTGAGAGCAGTGTCCACCACATGTCTATGTTTCCTCTCAGAAATCCCATTCTGTTGAGGTGTGTAAGGACAAAAAATAAACTGCAGAATGCCTTTTGCAGCCAAAAAGGACGTAAACCGCTTGCTAGTGTATTCACCTCCACCATCTGTTTGCAAACCTTTAATTGTTAACCCAAACTGAGTATGAATGAAAGCATAGAACTTGAGAAAAATTGCAAACACATCAGATTTGTTGCACATGGTAAATATCCAAGTAAATCTGGTATATTCATCTACGAAAAGTACATAGTATCGAAAACCTTCCACAGATTTTACAGGTGTTGGACCCCAAACATTGGTATGAACTTTCTCAAAATGAACCCTACAACTGTCATTTCTAACAGGAAAAGGTATCCTAGACATTTTACCCCTAATACAAGAAATACAAGTAGTATAAGTCTCATCTAACTTGTGTAAAACCTTAGATTGCCTTAACATTGCAGCCACAATATCATGTGCAGGGTGTCCCAACCTTTGATGCCAAATATCTGATTTCACCATTTTCCCCAAGTAAGCCACTGGATCTCTTGTAACAAACTTGTGCCCTCTAGAAGCTTTAACCACTGGAATCTGAAATAACTCTTCTGGTTTACTCTTTCCGTGATACACCACCTCCCTTGTCTTCTTGTCCTGCACAAAGAACTCACACTCATCACATATAAACCAACTATTATTATCTGCACACAATTGTTTAACTGAAAGAAGATTTCTGGCAATATTTGGAACATGAAGAACTTTACTGAGAACAAGAGAATGATCAGGAGTATGAATTGCAGAGGAACCGATATGCTTAATTGGTAGACTTGAACCATTACCAATGGTTATATTATCAGACCCTTGATAAGGAGCCACTTGATTTAATGCATTTATATCTGCAGTCATGTGGTGTGAAGCACCTGAATCCACAATCCACAAATCCTGAGGAGGAGCCTGAGATGTTTGTTGTGCATTCATGGCAGACAGTGAGGCTGGAGGTGGCTGACCTTGATATGTGTAGTTGGCCCGATGAAAACAGTCAAGCGCAGAATGTCCTCTTTTCCCACATATCTGACATTCCACAATGAAACCAGCTGGTGTATTTCCTGTATTTCTGTGAAAACAGTTCACTGCAGTATGACCTCTTTTATTGCAGATTTGACACTCAACTACAACATTTGTTCTAGCTTCTGTATTGCCGGACCACGACCCAGTAACATTCTGAACTTGTCTTGTCCCTGAAGAGTAAGGACTATTTCCACCATAAAACCCTCGTCCTCTGAAATTATTACCAGTTCTATAGTTGCTGCTATTATTCCTGAATTGACCACCATTTCCAGCCCTGTAACCCCCATTGTAGGTCTGAGATTTGAACCCATGCTGCTGACCAGAATGAGAGTGAGCTACAAAACCATATCCATAAGATTGATCATGATGCCCTGGAGGAAAAGTATTAGAACCAAACATCTGGGACTCCACACCATGTTGATGAGCATTATTAAATGAACCCTGTGGTTGCTGAACAATAGTGCCTGCTGTAATAGCAGGTATATGAGCATGGTGTTGAGAATTTGACGAAGATGCACCACTCGAAGATCCACCTCCATACATGACAGAACCCAAACTAGTATTCTGCCCAGACTGAGAACCCTGAACAAAAAGAGCAGCCATATTTTGAGGCAGCAGATTCATATCCCCTTCAATCTCCTTTTCAGTTCCAAGTAGTTGAGCACGAAATTCCCTTAAGGTAATGGAAGATTCCCGTGCCAAGATAATTGTGCGAATAACACCATATTCCTTAGGTAAACCTGCCAGCCCAGCAATGATAATATCATTGTCAGAAACTGTCTTCCCTGCAGCCATTAACTGATCTCTGATATTCTTCAAACACAACAAGTATTTATCAATGTTATCTGCCCCCTTCTGAATCGTATGCAACTCTGTTTTCAAATGGTTAACCCTAGACTTCGAAACAGAAGCATATCTTTCAACAAGATTTGACCATGCTTCAAAAGCAGTCCTGCACCCCAAGACATACTCCATTGCCTCATCTGTTAGTGTAGCAAGTAGCAGACTAATAAGAGCCATATCAGTAGACTCCCAATCAAGAAACGCTGTGGTAATCTCCCTTGTAACACCAGTCTCTGAACTCACGGCATACTTTGATGGACAACCAATCGTACCATCAAAATGATCAAACAATTTGTACCCTTTAAGAACCGACTGAAACTGAAAGGCCCATTTGGCAAAATTATCATCTCGAAGTTTTATAGTCAGCATACCCAACAAATTCTCAATCTTGAATGAAGAAGACGCCATTGAAAAGAATTCAATCAACCACAACTCTGAGCAAACCAAAAAATTACCAAACAAGGAACACACAACTGACTTCGAAAAATTCACAAAACAATACCCAAGTAAGGAGAATGACACTCCAAATCACAACCCAAATTGCACACTTCGACTAAAGACACCAAATCAGGAGATTGATACTCCAATATAACACAGCACAGGAGATTGAAACTCCAAGATTCATAGAAAGAATGGCACTTTCTTGTTTAAATCGACAAGTCCTAGAGAATGATACTCCAAGGAACAAACACAGCTCAGGAGATTGAAACTCCAAGATTCATAGAAAGAATGACACTTTCTTCTTTAAATCGACAAGTCCTAGAGAATGATACTCCAAGGAACAAACACATAGAATAACAAGAACAGAAATCAACACATCAAGATTCTACCAAAAACCCCCAAATCTTCGCTTTAATCGAATTCCAACAAATTGACCCAACTTCAATCAAATTCCAACAAATTGAATCACAGCGCCAAGAAAGAAACAAATGCACCTGATTCGCTGAAAAACGCACCACCAAATCTCCTAAGAACGTCGTTCCAGATAACCACCAAGCACCCAATCTTCGAGCACCCAATCTTCAAGATAGCACCCAAACCAGCGGAAGTCTTCACCAGAACCGAAAGTGGCGACGAGCCTAAATCGGCTCTGATACCATATTAACACATAGAAGCTGTGAACAACAATGGATACCAGAAACGAAGAAGAAGATGAGGAGAGATAGAGAGGAAGAAAGAGAAAATGTATTAATGCTTTCAGAAATTCTTACAATGCTTTCTTACCACAAATGAGAACCCTATTACTCCTTATATACCCATAAGGACTAATTACAACAGTACCCTTCTACCTGTATTAACTAACCCATCTTCTAGATAATGCCATGTGGCAATTCTGTTATATTGGTTATTAAGAATTACAATGTTGTCGGATATAACCAACATGAATAATGAAAAATCTGACTCGATCCGAGCTGGCTGGCTGGGTTGGGAGCAAAGAAAATTGGGCATGGCGTCGAAAATAATTTATGAACAGAGGCTGCTTTTTAGGCTGCCATGGTAGTTTTCTTAATTTTATTCTTGAATATTTGGTTTATTTTTTATTATTTTAAATATTGGCAAGTTAACAGTGTTAGTTGTAGTTAGTAAAAAGACATGTGTCACTCAATTAAGCAAGGCCCAGAGGGGCACAGGCAAAAATGGGTGCAAAAATAGAATTGGATCCTCTCTGAAGCAAAGCCTCCAGATCCTCCTAACTGAAATACTGAATAACACAAGCCGTTAGATTTTGATTTAACGACTACAAATAGATGGCTTTTCCAAAGTTATAATAATTGTAGTCGTTGGATCAAAATTCAACTACCTGTGTTAATGAGTCAAGAAGATCTCTAGGCTTTGCCTCAATTCTGCAAAAAATTTCAACTCCTCCAAAACGTCACAGCATTACCGGCGCCTGCACCAAGAGCTCCTGGTCCTCGTCCACCTAAAGGTACTAATTGATTTTATCACTCAAATCATGTTAAAGTTTCCAATGAATCAATTTCTAAGAAGCTGCAATTTAGTAAAGCGTACATCAAAATTGATTGAAATGCATCGCGCTGTAATAGCACGTGCTTTGCGATGCATCCACATTAGCTGAAGGCTGAAGCCAAACGTGTTGGCAATGCCACATCGTTAGGGAAAAAAGAAAATTTTAAATTTAAATATGATAACCTCACTTTAATTAATATTGAAGTTTTTATTTTTTTGTGGTAAAACTCCATACCTAACAAATTAGGTATGTGGTAGTTATCAAATTTGGGACAATTTCAGTGTCCTTAAAAAGGGGTTCACAAGGAGAAATTTTTAATTGTGACAAAAACACAAGTGGTACACCACATGTTTTAATATGAATAGTGAGAAATTTTATTTTTTAAATTATTAACTTTTTAGCACACATATCTCACCATTCATTTAGTAACACTTAGTGTATCACTCCGTATACTGATCACACTGAAAAATCTCTCGTTCACAAGAAAAGAGTGTTGGCCCACATCAGTGGGGAAATTTTTTTTTTGTGTTTAAATATGATTACCAGCGAGGACCCTTGGGCCCGTTGATCCAAATATTTCAACAAAACGTGTGCTAATTGTTTTCTCATGAATCACACGGTATAGTTGACTCGAGGGTCAACAAGCCGTGCTTGTGAATTTGCAATTGCCATCTAATTACCTCAAACAATCGCTAATTGTTAAACTTAGGAATATATGATCAACATTTGTGATTAAGAGCGAGGGGGAGATGATGAGGAATATGTCTACGATCCCTTTTCTGTTTCTCATGAGTTTGATCGCTAGAAGCGAAGCAGTTCGTTACTTCAGCCATTGGTGCCCAGACAATACCACTTTCACCCCCGCCCAAGAATACGAATCCGACCCCGACAGCTTCCAACATAATCTCCGTCAACTTCTCCAATCCCTTTCCTCGAACGCCACACGTACTGACACCGTCTTTTACACTGCCACCGCTGGCCGAAACTCAACTGAAAAGGCATATGGGATGTTTCTATGTCGCGGTGATGTCTCTACCAACGTTTGCAAAGAGTGCGTGGCCGAAGCAATCATGGAGGCACCACAACGCTGCCCAGATGGAAAAGAGGTTATCATATGGTACGACGAATGCATGGTACGCTACTCGAATGAGACATTACTTTTCTCCATGAACAGTTCGCTTGCGGGCTTGTGGAACAACGTGGTTAATGAAACAGGGCCAAGACGATATGGCCAGGTAGTGGCAACTACTTTGCATGAGCTAACCACTGAGACTGCCAATAACAGCAAACACTTTGCAACCAAAGAAGCCAAAGTTAAAGGGTCAAATGAGACGGTGTACAGCCTTGCGCAGTGCACGCCGGACCTCTCCGCTTCAGATTGCAAACGGTGTCTAGCAAATGCTACAGAAATAGCATTAGATATATTTCCAGTGGAATGCCGAGGGGCACGAATGGTATACCCGAGTTGTAATGTTTGGTACAATAATACCCTCTTTTACGCCATCAATTGGACCCACGCACAGCATCCTCCCACGCCAGAGGCTCTTCCTCCTGGTACTCTACAACCAAATTTGCGATTACCTATAGGTAAAGTACCTTGTGCACGTAAAAAAGATTTATGCCATCAGTTGTAGTGTTCAATGATGAGAGTACCAATATCAGTTCTCTTGTTAATTCGTTTTTTATAGTTTTAAATCAAGATTTAGATTGAGAGTACCAATAACAGTTCTGTTCTTAATTCGTTTTTTATATTTTTAAATCAAGATTTAGATATACGTATGACCTCCGATCTTATCGGTCATTAGATGGATATTTTGTGGATAAGAGTAAGTATATTATAAAGGGAAAGAACACAGTATTCAGAAAACAAACATGTTCAACTAGTTAAATTAATCAATGGAAATTGTGAGTTTAAAAGCACAAAAAGAGCTTTATGACAAGAAAACTCAAACTGTTCTTACCGCAGGAAGAAAGAAACACTCCTCTGTAACTATCATTGTTGTTGTGAGTGTTGTAATTGCTCTTCTAGTTGTCTCTCTGGTCCTTGTAGCATTGGGCTACTGCCTCCCGGGCAGAAGAGAAAGAAAGAAGAACGATGAGGCTATGCAACAAGAAAATGGCAAACAGCAAGGTAAGGGAAAACAAATGAAACCCAAAAGTTAGAACTGAAAATTTTGAATTTGTTTTGATGTGTCTGGCATAAGATCATAACTTTCTTTCCAATGCAAAAGATATGAGGACGGCTGAGTCCTTGCAATTTGATTTGGGAACTCTCGAAACTGCCACAAATAAGTTCTCCGAAGATAACAAGTTAGGCGAAGGTGGATTCGGTGCAGTTTTCAAGGTGATAACCCAACAAATATATAATGCATTAGTTCATGAGTCATTCTACTAATCCAACATTGTATAGTATATATGTTGCTTAGATCACAACAGAATTGTTGGATAAACTAAAGTACTATGTACCTTCTCACAGGGAATGCTTATTAATGGACAAGAAATAGCAGTAAAGAGGTTGTCAAAAAGCTCCGGACAAGGTGTACAAGAATTTAAGAATGAGGTTGTATTGGTAGCCAAGCTTCAACACAGAAATCTTGTCAGGCTTTTAGGATTTTGCTTGGAAGGAGAAGAAACCTTACTTGTTTATGAATATGTGCCCAACAAAAGCCTTGATTATTTTCTATTTGGTATGTGAACATCATTTGATGAATATACATTTATGTTTGTGTCTGTAAATATAATTCTTTTTAGTTCCTAACTTCAGAAAGTACTACTTGAACTTGATAAATTTACAGAAAATAAAAAACGAGAACAACTAGATTGGTTGAGCCGCACCATGATAATTGGAGGAATTGCTCGAGGAATTTTGTATCTTCATGAAGATTCGAGGCTTAGAGTTATACATCGTGATTTGAAAGCTAGCAACATTTTATTAGATAGCAACATGAATCCGAAAATATCAGATTTTGGGATGGCTAGAATGTTTGGAGTTGATGATCAAACTGAAGGAAATACCAAAAGAGTTGTCGGTACTTAGTAAGTTTCAACTTATACAAATACCTCTATCTAATATTAGTAATCTTAAGTTCCAATTATTTGTTTCAATTTATTTACTTAACTCTTATCTTTAAATAGACAACAGAAAAGTATATATTTGTTAAACTCTAATATATGTCAACCATTTTTGTTCTGCAATTAGTGGTTACTTGGCTCCAGAATATGCTATGGAAGGGTTGTATTCAGTAAAATCGGATGTCTTCAGCTTCGGAGTACTTCTGCTTGAGATCATAACGGGGAGAAGGAACTTTTTAGGCTTTCATCGCACAAATTGTAAACCTACTCTTATAGGTTATGTAAGTTCTTTACTTGAAATACTTATTCAAAATATTCGTGAGCTAAGTAATGTAGCTATTAAAACTGGAGTAGTCATATATCCCTGAGAGATATTGATTGCAGGCTTGGCAATTATGGAATGAAACGAAAGGGTTAGAGTTGATGGATCCCTTGTTAAAAGATTCCTGCAGTCCAAATGAATTTTTGAGGTACATCCACATTGGATTATTGTGCGTTCAAGAAGATCCAAACAGCAGGCCGACCATGTCCTCAGTTACTCTTATGTTAAAAACTGAAACTATTAGTCTTTCCAGACCTGAGAAACCAGCCTTCTTTACAGGAGGATATGTTGACCACCATGATCAAGTGCGTCCTCAAGATTGCTCAGACAATGGTTTGACCATTTCTATCGATGTTCCTCGTTGAGACCGATGACAATAAGGTTAATATTTTGGAAGTTCTTCCGTTAAAGGCTCTTATGCTGCATTTAGAGACAATCCTATAATCTTTACAGCTTTTCTTTCACCTTGTCATTTGTGTAGGGTAAATGTTAATTACCATGCGCTCCCTAATAATCTCGAATCTACAGAATTTGTTATTACACATCCTGTATATGACTAGCAGTATGACTTGAGTAGTGTTATTTTATGTACTTAATATGTTTCGAGTTAATTTGAATAATGGTCCATAACTTGTTACAACTGTAACATTATTCTTTTTTGGTAATCACGTTAGAATAATTCCTTTTATATTTTTCTCTTTAAATCCTTTATTTTGGAAGGTATTATAAAACATTCTTTACTCAAAAGAACCATTACTATACGTTATGACCCGTTTAGGGACTGATGCTCTAATTTTGTCATATCTTTCAGTAGGAGTGTTATTTTTCATGTGATCTAACTATGCCTCAATTTGGTGTAATTTTCTACTCAAATTAAAAAAATCTATAAATTGGTGTCATATATATGCAGATAATTACTCAAGGAAATTTCAATTTTCTCGCTAGACTGTGAACCGAGTTTGATAACCAATTTGATCCATGAAACAACGAGGATTTTAAATTTTTACAACAAAAAATATCCACGACAGCGATGTTTTAAGTGAGAAAATTTCTTCCTCGCTGTACGCCTGGGACAAACTCCCCAGCTCTGTAAATCACACAGATCCCCTCCGGATCCATTATTTGAGGATTTTAGGATGCCCACGTCTCAACCATTCATCATATATCATGCAATCAGTTTTCATCAGGTACTATTTATGATTAATTTAAAATAATAAAAGTAAAATAATTTCTGATCGCACGATTTATAATATACCGTTGAGATGTGGGAATCCTTAGGATCCCCACAAAATGAATCCAGAGGGGATCGTGTTCTTCTGTAAAAACTATGTACCGAGAGGCTGATAGTAAGAATCCCATGATACTGTTACAGGAATTGTTGTTAGCACTCTTAAAATCTCATTTGGCATTTCAAAATTTCAATAATTAGAAAAAAAAATACACTTGTGAGGAGTATATAATGAGATTTTTTTTAGTGTTAATAACAGTTCCCTTAATTAATACTAGGATAAATAATAAAAAGGATTCTAATAACTAGTACGCCTTCGACAACTCAGCTCAGCTATATCTAACTCCCTCTCGTTCTCTCTCTATTCAACTACAAGCAAAGAAAGTTGATGTTTCATTATAACATTAATTGGTAAAATAGAAAGTAGTTTAACTTTTTATAAGCCCATACAAGTTCCCTCCTCTTATTAAATTGAGACATATTCTCAACACACTCCCTCATGTATGAGAAATTTTCAAGCCTAACATGTGAAAAATATAACGGGTGACGCGAAGCGCGTATTACCGTTTAACTTCACACGTGAAATAACCTACTTTGATACCATAAAGAAAGTTAAGGTTCTATTACAAAACCAATTGACTAGAAGGTAGTCCTCTCTTATAAACTCATGCAAATCCCTCCATCACACCGAAGATGTTCCCCAAGGTGATTATATAGACACTCCATTTGTATTTATAGGTGTATGTGTGTTTATTTGTGGTAATTTTTGTATGGGATGTGATATCTACACATCTTATTTTACTTCTTACACATCTTTTTAATTTTTGACCGTCGGATGGAATGAATTAAAGAAAATTAACTGACATAAATTATCAAAGAATGTGTGAGAAGTAAAATGAGATATGCAGAGAACATTCCTTTTTTTATATATAGGTCTGTGTGTGTGTTTGTATATGCGCACCCATTAGGTGTTTGACAATTTGTCTCTGTAGATGTTTGGATATGGTGGATAGGAGGGTAGAGGTGGTGGCTCGCCTCAAAGCTCTGCACTCTCTCTCCACCCCACCCCTCGCCTAAGGTTTGCTTTTGAGTCTAGACCCCTGTTTGGTTTCCGAGAAAATCACAAGCTCAAATTTTCTCGCACTTTTCTCAATTTTTGTGTTGGAATTGATAGGTTGCGTTGAAGGAGGTTATCGAGAAGGTTCTCGCTGAGCCGATACGGCTTCATTTGGTTGTGGCTAATATTGGAACTGGGTCTGGGTTGTATGACATTTGCAAGCATGTATGTGTTCTTACTCATATAAACACCTTAATCTTAATTAGTATATAATTTAGATACATTTTAATTAAGAGAAGCAAATTACGGATTTTCTTTTGTTGTTTGTTTGAAATTACAGATATAAAAAAAAAATTGGGGTCCAGTGTTCCATTCATCATTTCTACTTCAAGTGGAATTTTTGAAAGAGATGCTCTTACCCATGAATTCAAAGAGGTTTCGTGGTTGTGTTTTTCGTGTACTGATTTCAGATTAAATGTGATTGTTTAGGTTAGGTGGGGAGAGGTTTGTGGTGATGGAAGTGATGAAGATTGCTCTACACCAGCAAAGGATGTGACCTATGACATCCTTTTGACTGTTGGCTTTGTGCCAGGATTGAAAGTTGATGCCATCCTGCTATTACGAACAATAAAGGTGCCAAATTTTACATTTCTGTTGCACTTTTCTTTGATATGCTTTCTTGGGGAATATTTACATTTCCTTGAACATTATCCTAATGCATCAAATTTTGTTTCTGTTACAGATATGGAACTGTTCATGTGATGAAGGTACTACAAATGTGTCCATCTTTGCATTAAATCACCGGATTCGTTTAGTTTAATGGTCAAATTATTAATTCAGACATTTGCTAACTGTTTGATCTGTTTTTGGATTGTTGTGTGCTATGGAATTGTGTAATATGTTGGATGTTGAGATGGCATTTAGAAACGCATGCTACAACTGATAAATGTTTTGAGATTACTGCTGAAACTTTACTTGCACTTTCTTTTTTTTTTTCTCCTGCCATATTTTTTTTCTTTCTTTCTTTTAAGCATGGTCATGATTGGTTATCTACTTTGTTTTGACAGCCGATATTCCTGTTCATCAGTTCTTT
Source organism: Pyrus communis (assembly GCF_041283825.1). Taxonomy (NCBI): domain Eukaryota; kingdom Viridiplantae; phylum Streptophyta; class Magnoliopsida; order Rosales; family Rosaceae; genus Pyrus; species Pyrus communis. The sequence continues at coordinate 1,397,846 of NC_142569.1, forward strand.
AAAACATCATATTTCAAGACCGGGATTCACCCACTCCCAGGTGCTCATGAGACGATTCATAAGTTGTCAGATTTGTATGACCTGTCTGCAGTTTGAATAATGGATTTTCTTGACACATAAATAGTTTCTAATGATATCAGGAACCTCGAGAAGTCTTGCTTGATAAATTCATCATGGATATTAAGGATTACACAGCCTCTGAAAATTGTTGCACAAGTTCTAGGTCCGTACACACACTCCTCTTTCTTTATACTTACCATTTCTTTCTCTTTAATTGGTACTATTTTTTAATATATCTTTTAAAACCGTTTGAACTTGGAATTGATTTGTATGATTGCAGATAAGGAGAATGTAACCCCGAGTGGCTCCAAGCTTGCAGTAACATCAAATAACAGAACTAACGGTAACTATGCGGTAACCTTTTTCCTTTTCTTCCCCATGACAAACTAACGGTAACTCCCTTTCTGATATAATGAATATTATGTGCATATGTGGAGATATTCACATCAAAATGTCTGAACATAATTTGGGATCAAAGCATTGTGACAGAAACACGTAAGTTTACAATTCGGGTGTTGATATTGTTGTAAATTTGGTTTCTTTTCAAGAAATTTGAATTGGATTTTTCTTTTGCAAATTGTCTTTGAAGGTACTCATCTGAGATCAAATCGTTGCTTAGAAGCCTTGGTGTGGAGCCGATCGAGATTGAATTGGATGAACTGGGTACAAATTTTTTACTATCTATTACATGGCAATGGTTGGTTTGCAATTCAATATTTAGATTTAATGTAATTTGTTAATTGAGCTTCAGTTTTCTGTGTTTCACAATGTGGTAGAATAGTCGGAATGAAAATTTAATGGTAAATCAGTTGATTATGTGTACAAGGTGGGAATAGTGAATAATATTTAAGAGCAACTTTTTACGTTCCTTTCACCTTTCGAAACAGAAATATTTTGGTAGTGTCCTCGCATTTTTGGGGATCTCAGAATGTTGAAAATAGTGTTTGCACAGTTAAGACTACATGTGTGCTTCAATGCACCAAGTTCAAAGGTTTTTGTTCCCCCAATTTAACAAGTTACGCGTCTGTTTAGCTTAGTTTTAATGTCGAAGTATCATTGTTTGATTACATCGTAGTATTAATATGTTATTTTAATGATTTCATATGCTTCTCATTACATTAATTGTGTTGGATTTCTACTTTTCTGGCTTTTCTTTTCTTTAATTAAAGTTTGTAATGTATCTTGACTGGTACCAATATTCTTAATGAAGATTAGAGCAATCAAATGGAGCTTCACAGGATAAGTGTGTGAGGGTGAGTTTTTTTGTTACTGTATTTTTCTCCTCCTTCGCATGCTTCTTGATGGTTTTACTTAAGTCTTCATTTCGGTTGCTTGCCCAGATTGTACAGAACTCTAGTGGTGCAAACATCGCTGTGGATATATAGTCTTGGGTGCACTGTCTTGAAAATATCTTTAGTGTGATGGTTTTCCTAATACTGTTTTTCTCCCTCTTTTTGGTCCAGTCGTGCAGAAGAGGTTCCCATGCAGAGGAGGAAAACTGCTGCAAGTGGAGGATAGGTAACAGCTCAAGACACGTGGTATGAGGGTGCAGGTAAACAGTACGTATGCATCTGGAAAAAGTAAAAGGTAAAGGCGGTTTGGCTGTAGTTTCTTCTTCTTGCCACAATAGAAAATATTTTTGAACTGCATTAAGCTGTTAATAAATTAAGCTTAAGGTATATTTTACTTATCAAGAATGGGTAAACTGTTTTAAATAGGAAAATTAAGTGCTTATATCAAGCAAACTGTAAATTTAAAATTTTCTGATAAATTAGATATATAGTTTAATTCGAAGAGTTGAGTTAACCTTTATTTTTGTTAAATTATATAGTTTAATTGCTTCCCCTTTTTCCAATCCCTATATATCTGCTCAACTCTTGAGTCAATTATTTGCCAGTAGGAATGTTTAATTGATTTATCAATGATGTCGATTCAATTTGAAGAAGAAATATGACTTTTGTTCAATAGGGATTGGCCTGTCTCATGAGTAAGATGTCCCAATTGTTCATTGGTTCTTAGATGCTTCAACGTCATTTTAGTTATTTTATGTGGAAATTATTCATGTATGTTACGACTAATACATTCAACATCCGTCAATACAATTACAGTAATTTATGGAAAGAAAAAATATCGAAAACTCTGAGTGGCTGAAAGTATGGCGGTGGGAGAGTCAAGTAAGTTAAGTGTATTCACATATACATCATTACTTCTTTGTGGTTGGTCCAGTAGGTGTCAGGTACCCCTTAGAAAAAGTTGAGCTTATGTTACATAGAAATTTAAAAGACAGAATCTTTCTTTCTTCAAATGGAATTGGTCTCTTCGACGTTTTATTTAAAAAAAAAGAAAAAAAGAAAAAAAGAAAGAAAGAAAGGAATTGGTCAATTTCTCGATTTAATACAAGATAGTGACCAACTAGCGATTTGTTAAATTATGAAACACAACAGAGTCGCTAGCCCTAATACCATATTAACAGTTGAAGGTTAATCAAACAAGAAGAATACTAAGATCAGAGAATGGCATGAAAGAAGGAGAAGTGAGCTGAGAAAGAAGAGAGATAAATGTAATTGTTTGGATTCAATTCAATGTAATGAGAGTCATTTTACAACATGTTATTCTAACACATTTGAAAAACTAATAGACTTGTAACAAACTTAACCACTCTAAGTTGACATGGCAAGGACCAATACACATCAACCACATGCATAACTGCAATTCTACTGTTTATGCTTCTCAATGATATTAGTCTCTATTTGATTGGAGGAGATCTCTATTTTGAACAAAAGAGCAAAGAAAGATATAAGAAGATTTGGAAAGAGTGTTTAAAAAAAACATGAAATATTTGGAGCTAACAGAAAATTTAATGCAAAATCAAGCATAATGACCTTTTAAAATTATTTATATAGCCGATCATATTTAACGAGATAAAACTTTTTATTGGTGTCAAACCAAATACTATTCGCCATAATTGGTCAAGGGAACAAAACCTGCAAATCTAATTAAGGGTCAAGATTCCAGCTGGGTCAATAGTGACATTTGAGTCGAGGAACCAAGGTCTTTTGTTTAATTTGATTTTTCTTAGCATCTTCCACCTCATCCAGTCTATGAAAACCAATAATTGAAGACAAGTTGACAATTTCTGACACGGGCAAGAGAGAAATGGGATCCTCAAGATCATTGCTTATCTTCATCTTTCCAATTCTTTTAAACCTTATTCCTCCCACCGCTTCCCAAAATGACGGTATCTGCACATATAATGCTTACTACTGCTGGAAATGTTCCGATACCGGCACCTACACGCCCGGCGGCATGTACCAAAAGAACCTCAACAGCCTCCTCTCCTCCTTCACCACAAACACCGAAATCAGTTCCGGGTTTTACAATTTTTCCAAGGGACGAGACCCCAACAAAGTCAACGCCATTGCATTGTGCAGAGGAGACCTCTCTCAGGACGCTTGCCGTACACGTCTCAAAGATTCTATAAATGCTCTCTTGCAAAATTGTTCTACTCATCCAAAGGAAGCAATCATGTGGACAGTGCATGGTATGGTTCGATACTCGAACAACTTGATATTCGGAATTGAGAAAGAGGACCCTATAAAATTTGTGCCTGGCCCAAATCCTGCTAAGGATCCTGCACAGTTTGACCTGGTGCTTAACCCCTTGTTGAGTAGATTAATTGAAAAAGCTGCATCAGGGGACTCTATTAAAAAATTTGCAGCAGGTCATGCAACTGTCCCGGGAGGTGAAACTATATATGCACTTGTCCAGTGCACACCAGATATAAACCAACTAAACTGCAGCCATTGCCTTACAGAAGCAGTCGAAGATATTTCCACATGTTGTGGTGGAAAGAAAGGAGGAAGAGTTCTTAAGCCCAGCTGTAACCTAAGGTATGAGGTTAGTCTTTTCCATTTGTCCACAGCCGATTTGCCAGTAAATATTCCACCTCCAGGTCCAGCAGCACCAGCACCCAAAGAAGGTACGGTGAATTTTTTTCATTTCCTGCCTTTTAGCCATATGCTCTCCAAACTGAGTAATTAGAATTTTTTTCTGCACTCACATGAGGAGCGCAAGAGGTTAAAAATAGAGGTTCTAAAATTATTAGCCTTCTTAATATTTCAGCTTAAAACGTAATAAATGTTTGATCACCGTGCAATTATACGGTGTGATTCTTCATAATCGCACCCTTGTGATTTTCAGCTGCAAAGAAGAGTAACACGAAAGTAATTATCATCATCGTGGTGATCGTGGTTTTGATCGCTTTTGTGACCATCCTCAGCAGCATATGCGTTTACTTGAGAGTGAAGAAACGAGGGGTAAAACTTGAAGTTGAAGGTAAGTGCAACCCTTATGTCACACTATCTCATCTGCTGTTGGAACTTTTGCTAATTTAATTAGTTTCCTTTTCCAGATGAGGAGAACTCAGTTGAAATCAGTCTTGTGGAATCGTTGAAATATGACTTTGACACTATAAGATCTGCAACGGATGACTTCTCTGATGCAAATAAGCTTGGAAGAGGTGGATTTGGAGCTGTTTATAAGGTAAACAAAAATAAATAAATTTTCACAAGAAAGAAGATTACCTATGAATTGTTTCCTTATTTTTCTCCTTTACACATTCAGGGAAGGCTACTGAATGGGCAACTTATAGCCGTAAAAAGGCTCGCTAAGAATTCTGAACAAGGCGATCGTGAATTTTCGAATGAGGTCATGCTACTTGCTCAGCTTCAACACCGAAATTTAGTAAGGCTCCTAGGATTTTGCTTAAAAGGAGAAGAAAGACTCCTCATTTACGAATATATGGCAAACAAAAGTCTTGATCACTTCATTTCTGGTATATTTCTTCACTTCAAATTCGGTATAATTCATAGTAACGTCTTATAGATAATATGACGTGCGCACATGCACATGTATCATTCTAATGAAATAATATTTAGGCCCCAACAATCATATGCATTTGGATTGGGAAACACGGTACAAGATCATAGGAAGCATTGCTCGAGGGATTCTTTACCTTCATGAAGATTCTCGTGTTCGAATTATTCATCGTGATCTCAAAGCGAGCAACATTTTGTTAGATGAAGATATGAACCCAAAAATTGCTGATTTTGGTATGGCAAGATTGTTTGCTGTTGATCAAACTCAAGGAAATACAAAAGCAATTGTGGGAACCTAGTAAGTATTGTATAAACATGGCAAGCTAACTTTTACACTTTAGTTTTCTGCTTTGTTTACACTAGAATTCAAAAGAAGAAAAACTTGAAATTTTAAATTGAAATATAATCATGCAGTGGATATATGGCTCCGGAGTATGTACATCATGGGAATTTATCTGTAAAAACAGATGTCTTCAGTTTTGGGGTCCTGATTCTTGAAATTGTTAGTGGTAAAAAGATTGGTCGCTTTCGATATGGTGAGAATGAAGAGAGCCTTCTAAGCTATGTGAGTAATAGTATAATCAAGTTAGTGGATTCCCTCTTTTTCCCACTGTAAGGCAAAGTGGTAAAATTTATTTATTGTGTATATTTATGTACTTTTTAGGCCTGGAGAAATTGGAGGGAGTCTACAATTTCAAATGTCATAGATCCGATGTTGACAACGAGTTCAAGAATCGAAACGACGAGATGCATCCACATTGGTTTACTTTGTGTACAAGAAAATGTTGTCAACAGACCGACATCAGCTTCAGTTGTATCCATGCTTAATAACCATTCTATCACGCTTTCAGTACCCTCAAAACCCGGATTTCATGTGCAAAGCAACATTGGATTGACATTGGTAGAGTCTGAAGAATCCGAATCCAGAACCCCTTCGGTCTATGTGTCAAAAAATGAGCCTTCAAATATTACCGAACCCTATGCTCGCTAGTTATGAACCATATGGTAGCATACTTTTTATTTATTTTGTAGCACAAGTCATCATTTTGTATTCTTGTTTCATGTTGGTGTGTATATGTTTTTAGTAAAATTGCTTCTAAAGGAGCGGAGCATGCTCAGGCTTTAGAGTTGTAACTGTTTATCTCCATGGGGGAGTTATCTTTCTCTTAACTAATTGATCTCTGCTTTCGAGCTGCAACCAAGTTACTCGATGAATAAAACTGGAATTACGATTCATTTCCAGATATGCATCACTCAAAGAGATATATGGCAGTGGGAGTCCTCTTGATTTCCATGCCCAAAAAATAATGTAAATGGCCGAGAGCCTTCATTGAAAACATGTGGCCGAGTTGGGCAATAAGTTGGTTGAGGTGACGTGAACTGTTGCCCATAGCCAGGATATCATCAACATAAATAAGCAAAATAAATTATTGTGGTGCCATGGAAAATAGTAAACAATGAGGAATCTGCCAGAGATGCCTGGAAGCCCAAGTGCTCAAGATGTTGAGAAAAACGGTGAAATCAGGCACGAGGAGCCTGCTTCAAACCATATAAAGATTTATGCAAATGACAAACATGTGAGGGGTATTGAGGATCAACAAAGCCAGAGGGCTGGCGCATATACACTTCCTCCGTCAAAGAACCATGTGAAAAGGCATTTTGAACGTCAAGTTGGCGAAGGGGCCAGTTGTAGTGCAGGGCAATGGAAAGAAGTAGTCTAATAGTGGCATGTGTGACAACGGGCTAAAAGTTTGACTGTAGTCAATTCCAGTTTGTTGATGAAAACCATTTGACACAAATCGTTGTATGGAACCATCCAAATGCCGTTTAATTTTGTACACCCATTTATTCGGAAGAACGTTCACGGATGAGTGAAATGGAACCAAGGAGAAGGGCATTAAACTTGTCTGCCATAGCCTGTCCGGCTGGGTAAAACAAGTAGGCTCAACCACATCATTAGTTGTATAGGCAAATAAATGCATATTTGGGATTAGGTTTGTGAATCCCCTCCTTGTCACGAGTAACCATGGGATGTGTAGGTAGAGTGGGCCTCTGAGATGAAGAGGTAACAGTGGATGTACTTGTATTCGCAGGGTGGAAAGAAAGTAGTGGATCAATATTAGAGCATTCCCACCGTTGGGTTTGGCTCGGGGGACAGGCTCCAAAACAAGGGCCCGAGGGCCGGTGGCGTCGCTCCAGCGTGGGCTAGCTCGATGGAAGGGGGAGGCCCGAGCTCCGGGCCCGTGAGGGATTGCCAGCCCGAGAGCCCGAGGTGGGCGTGACTTCAGGCTGACGCAAGGGTGGCGTTAGCGCAATATTTTATTTTTTTTGTGTCAGGCGCGTGCACCCCACCCGCGCGTGGGGGCGCGTCGCCAACACAAAAATCAGAAAAAAAAAGAATCCGTCAGTTACCGTTGGGAAGCCACGTGGCTTCCCACGGTGCGTTAGATCTTAACGGTCACTTAATGTGGACCGTTCGATCTCAACGGTAAAAAAAAAAAATTAAGTCAGATTTAATATCCACCGTTCGATCTGAGATCAACGGTGGATATTAAAATGCTTTATAAATTAAAAAATAAATGAAAAAATAGTTTTAAAAATCTGAAAAGTTACCGTTGTGACACGTGGCACAATCTGGAGTGTTGGAATTGAAATTTTTTTATATCCAACGGCAGAGATTAATTAATTGAATAAAAATTTTAAAAAAATTGTAAAAAATTCAAAAAAATTCAAAAAAATATCTGAAAAATCTGAAAAAAAATTGTAAAAAAAATTGTTTTTACTTTTCTATAAATACATTCTCATTATCATCTACCTTACACAACAATTTCATATTTTCTCAACTACTTTCAATGACATTCCTTTCTTTGTCTCAAAGTTTGAATCCATTTTTTTTCAACAAAATGACCACTGGTGCAAGTACGAATTGGTCGCTTATTGAAGATGTTGCGTTGTGTACTAGCTGGGTTGAAGTTACTCATAGTTCCCTTACGGGTAATGAGATGCAGTTGCGAGAAATGTGGAGTCTTATTCATACCAATTTTCTTGAGAAAATTGGTGGGAAAAGAACCAAAGAATCGATGTCCAGTCGTTGGAAATTACTTAGCCAATCGTTTAGTACGTGGAGAGACGCCTTGGCACAAGCTAGTAGTAATATTCGAAGTGGGGAAAATTACTCGGATCAGGTAACAATATATTATTTATTTGATACCCAAATTTACATTATAATTATTTGTTTGTATTATTTATTTGTTACGTACATAATTTATTATTTATTGTTTGTATTATTTATTTGTTACGTACAAAATTTATTATTTATTGTTTGTATTATTTATTTGTTACCGTCATAATTTATTATTTATTGTTTGTATTATTTATTTGTTATTTATTATTTATTATTTGTATTATTTATTTGTTACCTACATAATTTATTATTTATGGTTTGTATTATTTATTTGTTACCGACTTACATTATAATTATGTTGTTTGTATTATTTATTTGTTACTTATTTTCATTATAATTATTTATTTGTTACTTATTTTTATTGTGTAGGAACTTCAAGCACAAGCTTGGTACGCTGCCAAAACCAAAAGCAAAAATAAATCATTCAACCGGTGGGAATGTTGGAATATTGTCAAAGATTGTCCTAAATTTAGAGTTGTGCCAGTTGGTCCAGAAGTGCACATGAACAGCACCCCTCTACACTCTACACCCGATCATGTTCATGAAGATGATGCAGAAGAAGTGCCCGAAACGCCCCTCCCTGAACAAGCGTCGGGTTCAACCCGTTTTCCAATTAGGCCTCAAGGTAAGAAGGCTTCAAAGAGAAAAGGGGGTGCTTCCAAGAATGATTATGCAAAGTTCATGGAAGAATTTACTCGCCAAGGTGAATTGACTTTGGCGAGGGAAATGGCGAAAGATGAGGCTGATAAGGCTAGAGAGGCATCAAAAGCAGCAGCTGTTGAGAGAGAATTTTATGCTAATGAGAGAGAAAGAGAGCTACTTAGGCAAGAAAGGGAACATGTTAGAGAAGAAAGACGGGCTCAACAAGATCGTGAGATTATGAACATGTCTTTAGAAGGGAAGTCTCTAAATTCTAAATTTTTTTGGAAGTCAGAGAAAGCGGATGTGGTGCGAAGGAGGCGTGCAAGAGAAACGATAGCAAGCCAAGGTGGTTCTAGCACCGCAAGAGAAGATCATCCTAGCACCACAAATTGGTTAAGTGATGATGAATAGAGTACTTTTTGTAATCGGAGCCCATAATTTTCCAATCACTTTGGGTTGTAATTTATTATTTATTGTTTGTATTATTTATGTTGTTTCCAATTTGTTGAATATTTATTCAAATTAATTTGGTAAGTTATTTATACTAAGAATTACCCTCTGCCTCCTTGCTTTCCTCACGACATGAAAATTATTAACAAACCCTCTGCCTCCTTGGTGAGTTATTAACAAACCCTCTTCCTCCTTGTATAAAATAATTAAAAGTCCATGACCATGACCATCGTTCTAATTAAAAGTCCTTGTATAAAATAATTAAAAGTCCATCGTTCTAATTAAAAGTCCTTTACATAGATTAAAACCCACACGAAGTGTGACTCTGTTTTCTTCTTATAATACATATACTAAGAATTACATAAAACATAAACATAAAAAAATTACATATACTAAGAATTACATAAACATAAACATAAAAAAATTACCAATAATTATTTTGTATTATTTAATAATACTTCGGATAATGACACGTGGCGCAACGAGAACGATTAAAAATCTTATCCGATATTACAATTAAAATTATTTTGTATTATTTTATACATAAAAAAAATACTAATATTTTATTGCCTATTGCCAGGGCTATTGAAGTGTAACGGTGGAGATGCAAATTCTATTGCCAGGGCTATTTACTGTTCATTAAGGGCAGTTACTGTTCATTAGGTGGATTGAATGGTGCATTGCCAGGGGGAGGGCTCCAACGCTGGAGTTGCTCTTAATTATGGCGTTAAGTGTGGAAGGTGGATTGTTGACTGGAACTGATACGGAGGAGGGAGTGGGGTTAGCAGAAGGGACGGTTGGAGTGGGAAGTGGGGTGTCAGGAGGGATTGATAGTGGGGTTGGCAGAAGGAGGGGTAGGAGTAGGACGTGGCGTGGGGTAGCATTAGAGCACTTCCAGTGTAGGAGCCCTTCCTCCTGGTTATTCACTATTTAATCCACCTCATGAACAGTAATTACCATTAATAAACAGTAATCACCTTTTGTATCTCCACCGTTGCACTTGAATAGCCCCGGTAATTGGTAATAAAATATTAGTATTTTATTTATTTATAAAATAATTTTATTTGCAATCCAATCCCAATTGGCAGCTCCTCTCTCGTCCCTCCCTCCCTCTGTCTCATTCACTTTCCCAAATCCAATCCCAATTGGTTTTCTCAAGAATACAAAGAGGAGATTTTCTCTGCAAATTTGTGTGAGCTTTGAGAGGATGAAGGCTATGGAGGAAGTTGTGGAGGAAAAAGAAGTTAAGCCTTTGATCGCCGAGCAATTGGAGCTGTACGAGTCGCAGTCCGAGTCCGAGTCCGAGTCCAAATCCGACAACAGCGTAGACGAAGAAGAGGAGGACGCCGACGAGGACGACGGCGCGGATGAGGGCGAAGAGGACGACGATGACGAAGAAGAGGACGACGACGTCAGCCCACGTCAGACAGCCCTCGGGCGCTCGAGCTGGCAGGAATCCACCGGCCTGGAGCTCGGGCCTGCTCGGGCTCGCTTGCCAGCTAACGCTGGACTTCCTCCCTCTGGCAATCAGGCACTGTTCCACAGCCTGTCCCTCGAGCAGTTGCTCCCGCTGGAGCTGCTCTTAGGGATGGAAAAAGTAGGTGTAGGTGATGTCGGGGGAATGGGAGTGAAAGTGGGCATGTGGGGTCAATATTACTTATGGTGTTACGTGAGTAGGTACTAGGTAGAAGAAGAAAACTGAGTAGAGTTGGTTTCTATAAAAGTAATTTCATCAGATACAACATGACGTGACAAGAAGACGCGACCTGTAGACAAGTCTAGACGCCTATAACCTTGTAGATTTAATGAGTAGTCTAAAAAGACACAACGTGTTGAACGAAATTGTAATTTGTTGGAGTTGTATGGCTTAAGATATAGAAAACATTCACAACCAAGTACTGCAAGAATAGAAAGAGTTTTTGAAATGATGACTCATCATTCAAGACCTTAGTGGGTTAATAATTGATTAAATAATTTGCAGTATGAAAAGCATCATCCCAAAGGTATCGTTTGGTATGCAGACGTGACGGGCCGGAACGGAATGGGACGGGACGGGACGGGACAACACGGGACGGAACGGAGCGGGAGCAAAGATGCCCTCGGATGGAAACAAGGAGGAAGAAGAAGGAGACGGAGAGATTATAATTTTGTGTTCCACGGATGTGGAACGAGTCGTTCCAGGGGGGTGAGGTGGAACGAAAATTCACCCAAAACTCGTCCCTTGGAACAGCTCATTCCACCCGTTTTAGGCGCACCAAACGTGGACGGAACGCCTTGTCCCACTCTGTTCCGTCCCGTCCCACGTACCAAACGGTACCAAAAGGATGTGGGTAAGGATGGGTGAGCAAGAAGAGTAAGACCGGTTTAAACAATATGACAATGTTTACGTTCTGAAACATCATTTTATTCGGGATGTTAAGGACATGTGAAACAATAATATATACCAAGATGGTAAAAAAGGTTTTGAAATTGTTATTAATATATTATCCGCCACCATCTGTTTGAAAGGATTTAATTGTGGTGCTAAACTTATTTTCAACTAATTTTTTAAAATTGACAAAGGTAGAAAAAACATCTGATTTTAGTTTTAATGGATATAACCATGAGTATCTAGAAAAATCATCAATAAACACAACATAATACTTTAAATCCAGTGATTGAGTTTGAAACGTAGTGCAAGTCTTCTCAGAATCTCTCCACTACATATGTTTTTAAATCTCCCTAATCAGAGCTTGTAGAGTTTGATGAATGGTCTTGTGAACAAGGCTGTTGGGAATACGACTCCAATTTATTTTGCAACCGGGGATGACAAGAAAGGCGACGGAGGGATGTCGATATTTTGTTTTGATGCAATGCACTCCGGACGTAAATAGGGCCGACTGTCAAAGGTGTTTGGGGGCGGCTGTTGGTGGGTATCAGGAGACTTGTGAGGGAAGAACATGGGGTATGATTTTTTCACCAAGCTGTGAGTTGAGGTACGGGCCTGACCTTTTCTACGGAAAAGGCAAGCCAACCAAAAGTGTGGTAAGTAATGTTGACATATCTCACATCAATTGTATCTCTGAGAAAATAAGAGATTAAATATATTAACTCTATTCCAACTAATACCGAGGTTTTTTGTGATAAATCTCACACATGTCGAATTGTGTAGGTGGTAATTAACAAGTTGGGGGTCTTTGGCCTATCTGAAAGTAATATGATTGTAATGAAAGCTATCAACCACCACATCATGTAATTTATAAATCATATGATATATCATCAATAAAAAATAAGTTTCTTAATCAAGAGCTTAAGTAATAACTCAATAATTAACAATTACGTCACGTGTTTTACAATATATATATATATATATATATATATATATATGATTTAAATAAATGGTCCTTCTAGCATTATTCATTTTAAAATAGTTGAAAGCCATTTTAGATAACCAACGATATTTTTGACAATATCTGACAACAGTTTTAAAAAAAAAAAGCTAGGATTATGGGTCATTTTAGAGCAGTTTCACCGTGCTGTACCCGGTGGACTGGGGATGGAACAGAGCCAAATAGGTCGGGGGATAAGGTCCAGCGTATGCCAGCCCAAGGGACAGGCTAGGCCCGAGCGACAGGCCCAGCAGGGATTGCCAGCCCGAGAGCCCGAAGGTCATGTGACATGGGTTGACGTCAGGGCGTCGTCAACCATAATATAAAGTTAAAAAAAATTAAAAAAAATGTAAAACTCTGGCTTCGAACTCAACGGCTCTCGCCGGAGTTCGACGTCAAGACTGATGATACACCCACAGATAAATGGAAGAGATCCAGTCCCTCCTCCGCCCGCAGTTGCCGCCGCACCCCACACCGCCTTTGCCTCCATGCACTCGCGATCCCCCTCCTTCCATTCTTGCGCCCAGATCGCACGATTTGGGATTTGTTTTTTAGGGAGAGAGAGAGAGAGAGAGAGAGAGATTTTAACTAAGGAAAAACTGTGAATTTGAGGCCCGACGGAGCTCAAAGAAAAAAAAAGCACACAGCTTTTGGAATGGTGCGTTGGCACCATGTGAAAAGAAGAAAAAATAATAAAAAAAAAAGGTTTTGGAATGGTGCATCGGCACCATGCGTAAAAAACAAAGGTGCATTGCCTCAAAGCTCTGCACTCTCTCTCCACCCCACCCCTCGCCTAAGGTTTGCTTTTGAGTCTAGACCCCTGTTTGGTTTCCGAGAAAATCACAAGCTCAAATTTTCTAGCACTTTTCTCAATTTTTGTGTTGGAATTGATAGGTTGCGTTGAAGGAGGTTATCGAGAAGGTTCTCGCTGAGCCGATACGGCTTCATTTGGTTGTGGCTAATATTGGAACTGGGTCTGGGTTGTATGACATTTGCAAGCATGTATGTGTTCTTACTCATATAAACACCTTAATCTTAATTAGTATATAATTTAGATACATTTTAATTAAGAGAAGCAAATTACGGATTTTCTTTTGTTGTTTGTTTGAAATTACAGATATAAAAAAAAAAATTGGGGTCCAGTGTTCCATTCATCATTTTGAAAGAGATGCTCTTACCCATGAATTCAAAGAGGTTTCGTGGTTGTGTTTTTCGTGTATGCCGTGTTTTTGTTTATTAATTTGCAGCAAGTTCAAGTCTGTACTCATGTACTGATTTCAGATGAAATGTGATTGTTTAGGTTAGGTGGGGAGAGGTTTGTGGTGATGGAAGTGATGAAGATTGCTCTACACCAGCAAAGGATGTGACCTATGACATCCTTTTGACTGTTGGCTTTGTGCCAGGATTGAAAGTTGATGCCATCCTGCTATTACGAACAATAAAGGTGCCAAATTTTACATTTCTGTTGCACTTTTCTTTGATGTGCTTTCTTGGGGAATATTTACATTTCCTTGAACATTATCCTAATGCATCAAATTTTGTTTCTGTTACAGATATGGAACTGTTCATGTGATGAAGGTACTACAAATGTGTCCATCTTTGCATTAAATCACCGGATTCGTTTAGTTTAATGGTCAAATTATTAATTCAGACATTTGCTAACTGTTTGATCTGTTTTTGGATTGTTGTGTGCTATGGAATTGTGTAATATGTTGGATGTTGAGATGGCATTTAGAAACGCATGCTACAACTGATAAATGTTTTGAGATTACTGCTGAAACTTTACTTGCACTTTCTTTTTTTTTTTTTTCTCCTGCCATATTTTTTTTTTTCTCTCTTTTAAGCATGGTCGTGATTGGTTATCTACTTTGTTTTGACAGCCGATATTCGTGTTCATCAGTTCTTTAAAACATCATATTTCAAGACCGGGATTCACCCACTCCCAGGTGCTCATGAGACGATTCATAAGTTAGATTTCTGTGACCTGTCTGCAGTTTGAATAATGGATTTTCTTGACACATAAATAGTTTCTAATGATATCAGGAACCTCGAGAAGTCTTGCTTGATAAATTCATCATGGATATTAAGGATTACACAGCCTCTGAAAATTGTTGCACAAGTTCTAGGTCCGTACACACCCTCCTCTTTCTTTATACTTACCATTTCTTTCTCCTTAATTGGTACTATTTTTTAATATATCTTTTAAAACCGTTTGAACTTGGAATTGATTTGTATGATTGCAGATAAGGAGAATGTAACCCCGAGTGGCTCCAAGCTTGCAGTAACATCAAATAACAGAACTAACGGTAACTATGCGGTAACCTTTTTCCTTTTCTTCGCCATGACAAACTAACGGTAACTCCCTTTCTGATATAATGAATATTATGTGCATATGTGGAGATATTCACATCAAAATGTCTGAACATAATTTGGGATCAAAGCATTGTGACAGAAACACGTAAGTTTACAATTCGGGTGTTGATATTGTTGTAAATTTGGTTTCTTTTCAAGAAATTTGAATTGGAATTTTCTTTTGCAAATTGTCTTTGAAGGTACTCATCTGAGATCAAATCGTTGCTTAGAAGCCTTGGTGTGGAGCCGATCGAGATTGAATTGGATGAACTGGGTACAAATTTTTTACTATCTATTACATGGCAATGGTTGGTTTGCAATTCAATATTTAGATTTAATGTAATTTGTTAATTGAGCTTCAGTTTTCTGTGTTTCACAATGTGGTAGAATAGTTGGAATGAAAATTTAATGGTAAATCAGTTGATTATGTATACAAGGTGGGAATAGTGAATAATATTTAAGAGCAACTTTTTACGTTCCTTTCACCTTTCGAAACAGAAATATTCTGGTAGTGTCCTCGCATTTTTGGGGATCTCAGAATGTTCAAAATAGTGTTTGCACAGTTAAGACTACATGTGTGCTTCAATGCACCAAGTTCAAAGGTTTTTGTTCCCCCAATTTAACAAGTTACGCGTCTGTTTAGCTTAGTTTTAATGTCGAAGTATCATTGTTTGATTACATCGTAGTATTAATATGTTATTTTAATGATTTCATATGCTTCTCATTACATTAATTGTGTTGGATTTCTACTTTTCTGGCTTTTCTTTTCTTTAATTAAAGTTTGTAATGTATCTTGACTGGTACCAATATTCTTAATGAAGATTAGAGCAATCAAATGGAGCTTCACAGGATAAGTGTGTGAGGGTGAGTTTTTTGGTTACTGTATTTTTCTCCTCCTTCGCATGCTTCTTGATGGTTTTACTTAAGTCTTCATTTCGGTTGCTTGCCCAGATTGTACAGAACTCTAGTGGTGCAAACATTGCTGTGGATATATGGAGTCTTGGGTGCACTGTCTTGAAAATATCTTTAGTGTGATGGTTTTCCTAATACTGTTTTTCTCCCTCTTTTTGGTCCAGTCGTGCAGAAGAGGTTCCCATGCGGAGGAGGAAAACTGCTGCAAGTGGAGGATAGGTAACAGCTCAAGACACGTGGTATGAGGGTGCAGGTAAACAGTACATATGCATCTGGAAAAAGTAAAAAGTAAAGGCCGGTTGGCTGTAGTTTCTCCTTCTTGCCACAATAGAAAATATTTTTGAACTGCATTAAGCTGTTAATAAATTAAGCTTAAGCTATATTTTACTTATCAAGATTGGGTAAACTGTTTTAAATAGGAAAATTAAGTGCTTATATCAAGTAAACTGTAAATTTAAAATTTTCTGGTAAATTAGATATATGGTTTAATTCGAAGAGTTGAGTTGACCTTTATTTTTGTTAAATTATATAGTTTAATTGCTTCCCCTTTTTCCAATCCCTATATATCTGCTCAACTCTTGAGTCAATTATTTGCCAGTAGGAATGTTTAATTGATTTATCAATGATGTCAATTCAATTTGAAGAAGAAATATGACTTTTGTTCAATAGGGATTGGTCTGTCTCATGAGTAAGATGTCCCAATTGTTCATTGGTTCTTAGGTGCTTCAACATCATTTTAGTTATTTTATGTGGAAATTATTCATGTATGTTACGACTAATACATTCAACATCCCCGCAAAACACGGACGCATTTTTAAATCAATACAATTACAGTAATTTATGGAAAGAAAAAATATCGAAAACTCTGAGTGGCTGAAAGTATGGCGGTGGGAGAGTCAAGTACGTTAAGTGTATTCACATTTACATCATTACTTCTTTGTGGTTGGTCCAGTAGGTGCCAAAACATGAATTCCACGTATAATGATAAAAAGTTGAGCTTATGTAACAAAGAAATTTAAAAGACAGAATCTTTCTTTCTTCAAATGGAATTGGTCTCTTCGACGTTTTATTAAAAAAAAAAAAGAAAAAAAGAAAAAAAAAAGAAAGAAAGGAATTGGTCTATTTCTCGATTTAATACAAGATAGTGACCAACTAGCGATTTGTTAAATTATGAAACACAACAGAGTCGCTAGCCTTAATACCATATTAATAGTTGAAGGTTAATCAAACAAGAAGAATACTAAGATCAGAGAATGGCATGAAAGAAGGAGACGTGAGCTGAGAAAGAAGAGAGATGAATGGAATTTTTGGATTCAATTCAATGTAATGAGAGTCATTTTACAACATGTTATTCTAACACATTTGAAAAACTAATAGACTTGTAACAAACTTAACCACTCTAAGTTGACATGGCAAGGACCAATACACATCAACCACATGCATAACTGCAATTCTACTCTGTTTATGCTTCTCAATGATATTACTCTCTATTTGATTGGAGGAGATCTCTATTTTGAACAAAGGAGCAAAAAAAGATATAAGAAGATTTGGAAAGAGTGTTCAAAAAAAACATGAAATATTTGGAGCTAACAGAAAATTTACTGCAAAATCAAGCATAATGACATTTTAAAATTATTTATATAGCCGATCATATTTAACGAGATAAAACTTGTTATTGGTGTCAAACCAAATACTATTCGCCATAATTGGTCAAAGGAACAAAACCTGCAAATCTAATTAAGGGTCAAGATTCCAGCTGGGTCAATAGTGACATTTGAGTCGAGGAACCAAGGTCTTTTGTTTACTTTGATTTTTCTTAGCATCTTCCACCTCATCTAGTCTATGAAAACCAATAATTGAAGACAAGTTAGACAATTTCTGACACGGGCAAGAGAGAAATGGGATCCTCAAGATCATTGCTTATCTTCATCTTTCCAATTCTTTTCAACCTTATTCCTCCCACCGCTTCCCAAAATGACGGTATCTGCACATATAATGCTTACTACTGCTGGAAATGTTCCGATACCGGCACCTACACGCCCGGCGGCATGTACCAAAAGAACCTCAACAGCCTCCTCTCCTCCTTCACCACAAACACCGAAATCAGTTCCGGGTTTTACAATTTTTCCAAGGGACGAGACCCCAACAAAGTCAACGCCATTGCATTGTGCAGAGGAGACCTCTCTCAGGACGCTTGCCGTACACGTCTCAAAGATTCTATAAATGCTCTCTTGCAAAATTGTTCTACTCATCCAAAGGAAGCAATCATGTGGACAGTGCATGGTATGGTTCGATACTCGAACAACTTGATATTCGGAATTGAGAAAGAGGACCCTATAAAATTTGTGCCTGGCCCAAATCCTGCTAAGGATCCTGCACAGTTTGACCTGGTGCTTAACCCCTTGTTGAGTAGATTAATTGAAAAAGCTGCATCAGGGGACTCTATTAAAAAATTTGCAGCAGGTCATGCAACTGTCCCGGGAGGTGAAACTATATATGCACTTGTCCAGTGCACACCAGATATAAACCAACTAAACTGCAGCCATTGCCTTAAAGAAGCAGTCGAAGATATTTCCGCATGTTGTGGTGGAAAGAAAGGAGGAAGAGTTCTTAAGCCCAGCTGTAACCTAAGGTATGAGGTTGGTCTTTTCTATTTGTCCACAGCCGATCTGCCAGTAAATATTCCACCTCCAGGTCCAGCAGCACCAGCACCCAAAGAAGGTACGGTGAATTTTTTTCATTTCCTGCCTTTTAGCCATATGCTCTCCAAACTGAGTAATTAGAATTTTTTTCTGCACTCACATGAGGAGCGCAAGAGGTTAAAAATAGAGGTTCTAAAATTATTAGCCTTGGTAATATTTCAGCTTAAAACGTAATAAATGTTTGATCACCGTGCGATTATACGGTGTGATTCTTCATAATCGCACCCTTGTGATTTTCAGCTGCAAAGAAGAGTAACACAAAAGTAATTATCATCATCGTGGTGGTCGTGGTTTTGATCGCTTTTGTGACCATCCTCAGCAGCATATGCGTTTACTTGAGAGTGAAGAAACGAGGGGTAAAACTTGAAGTTGAAGGTAAGTGCAACTCTTATGTCACACTATCTCATCTGCTGTTGGAACTTTTGCTAATTTAATTAGTTTCCTTTTCCAGATAAGGATAACTCAGATGAAATCAGTTTTGTGGAATCGTTCAAATATGACTTTGACACTATAAGATCTGCAACGGATGACTTCTCTGATGCAAATAAGCTTGGAAGCGGTGGATTTGGAGCTGTTTACAAGGTAAACCAAAATAAATAAATTTTCACAAGAAAGAAGATTACCTATGAATTGTTTCCTTATTTTTCTCCTTTACACATTCAGGGACGGCTACAAAATGGGCAACTTATAGCCGTAAAAAGGCTCGCTAAGAATTCTGAACAAGGCGATCGTGAATTTTCGAATGAGGTCATGCTACTTGCTCAGCTTCAACACCGAAATTTAGTCAGGCTCCTAGGATTTTGCTTAAAAGCAGAAGAAAGACTCCTCATTTATGAATACGTGGCAAACAAAAGTCTTGATCACTTCATTTTTGGTATATTTCTTCACTTCAAATTCGGTATAATTCATAGTAACGTCTTACAGATAATATCACACACACATGTATCATTCTAATGAAATAATATTTAGGCCCCAACAATCATATGCATTTGGACTGGGAAACACGGTACAAGATCATAGGAGGCATTGCTCGAGGGATTCTTTACCTTCACGAAGATTCTCGTGTTCGAATTATTCATCGTGATCTCAAAACGAGCAACATTTTGTTAGATGAAGATATGAACCCAAAAATTGCTGATTTTGGTATGGCAAGATTGTTTGCTGTTGATCAAACTCAAGGAAATACAAAAGCAATTGTGGGAACCTAGTAAGTATTGTATTAACATGGCAAGCTAACTTTTACACCTTAGTGTTCTGCTTTGTTTACACTAGAATTCAAAAGAAGAAAAACTTGAAATTTTAAATTGGAATATAATCATGCAGTGGATATATGGCTCCTGAGTATTTACATCATGGAAATTTATCTGTAAAAATGGATGTCTTCAGTTTCGGCGTCCTGATTCTTGAAATTGTTAGTGGTAAAAAGATTGGTCGCTTTCGACACGGCGAGAATGGAGAGAGCCTTCTAAGCTATGTGAGTAATAGTATAATCAAGTTAGTGGATTCCCTCTTTTTCCTACAACAAGGCAAAATGGTAAAATTTATTTATTGTGTATATTTATGTACTTTTTAGGCCTGGAGAAATTGGAGGGAGTCTACAATTTCAAATGTCATAGATCCGATGTTGACAACGAGTTCAAGAATCGAAACGACGAGATGCATCCACATTGGTTTACTTTGTGTACAAGAAAATGTTGTCAACAGACCGACATCAGCTTCGGTTGTATCCATGCTTAATAGCCATTCTGTCACGCTTTCAGTACCCTCAAAACCTGCATTTCATATGCAAAACAACAGTGGATCGGACATGACATTGGTAGAGTCTGAAGAATCCGAATCCAGAACCCCTTCGGTCTATGTGTCAAAAAATGAGCCTTCAAATATTACTGAGCCTAATGCTCACTAGTTATGAACCATATGGTAACATACTTATTATTTATTTTGTAGCACAAGTCATCATTTTGTATTCTTGTTTCATGTTGCTTTAGATATGTAACTGTTTATCTCCATGGGGGAGTTATCTTTCTATTAACTAATTGATCTCTGCTTTCGAGCTGCAACCAAGTTACTCGATGAATAAAAACTGGAATTACGATTCATTTCCAGATAAGCATCACTCAAAGAAAAGTCATGTTATTTAAGTTTTAGATCTGGTTCCGAACATTCAACGTGCTGTTAAGTCATCTTTTTGTATTCTTGCTTCAAGTTGGTGTCGTTATTCCTATAACTTATTAGAAAACTTTTACGGTAAAACTAGTGGATGTCTTCCCTCTTCCAATTAAATACTATGTTTTCTGAATTAGTCATAGAAAAGAGAAAACATTGAATCTATCAACGCAAATTATGAGAGGCTTTCAGGGCCTCCTATTATTTATAGTCATGCATGCAATCTGCATGCCTTTTGCACCACTAACCTTCAACCATCGAGCAAACGGTTCGAAATATTTGTGATACGAATGCTACTTCTTCTACAACAAATCGTATCAGATGAATATTAGTAAATAGTCTTTCACATTGAAATATTAAAATAGATAAAACTAATATAATGATGACAAAATACTTATCCTTGGTATGGTAGAAACCTCTCTTCATCGATGCTTGATTAGAACAAGATTTTAGATTGAAACGTGTAATCATTGTTATTAAAAGTAGATTTTGTCCCTTGAAGACAATGTCTCGGTGTAGCATGTTAGCGCACTACTCTCCAAGATACAATAAGATCCTTGTAAGCATGCACTCGTAATACTTGAATCGAGTGAACAACTCGATTTTTTCCTTTGGTACAAACAATTGAATGACATAGCAACACTTCAAAGTCTGAAATTCAAAGTTTTTTCAATCGGGGATGGATGTTGAAGTTTTGATTTTTTTTTATTTTTTTATGACCGAATTGAATGAAAATGAAACTCATAATTTCAATTTGATATGTCCGAAAATTAGGCATGCATACATATGGAGAGCAGGCTAGGCAATGAAGTTTAATTCTAGTTGTGTGACCTATGGGACAATGGGACATGCTAATCTCATATGTAACATAAATAAATAAATAAAAACCCACAAAATCCAAAGCAAATGTTACTATTATTTGATGGTTTATGATGTCCAAGTCGAAATTAGTACGTTTCAAAAACCTCCACAGCCTGCTCAATTCATTGCCTTCAAAGTTCAAATCCTTCTGTTTCCAAGCTGTACAATACTTCCGCTGGAAATGGACCAGATAGAGTTTATGGCCTTAATATGTGCCTTAACAATGTTAGTTCCAGTTAGTAGAAAGACAGGTGTCATTCAATTAAGCAAGGCAGAAGAGGCCATGGGCAAAAACGGTGCAAAAAATTTCAACTCGTTTTGGAGGTAAATTAAATGAGTAATAATAGGAAGATTAAATTTTGTAAACTAAATGATATTGAAGTTAATGATTTGATTATTACTTAAGCGTTGATAAACGTGCTTATTTTCTATTGCTAACATATCATTTAGTTTGTAAATTTTATCTATAAATTTATTCTCTTTTAACATTACCCAAATTAAATAAGTATGTATTAGTACCAAATATAATTGATATGTCTCAATTTTAAGGTGTATTAATAAATAAATAAATAAAATAATAATACTAAGTGGTCGTGTTCAAGGTGCACCAAAACATTTACCAGATATTATTTCAACACGATTATCATGCGAAGAGGAGTGAACAATAATTATTTTGAAATGCTAATAACATCAGCCAAAATTTAATGTTTGTAATTTAAACATGATTTGAATTAGATAATCAATCAGTACCTTTAGGCGGAGGAGGAGAGTTCAAATTTTCTGCACCATTTTTGCCTGTGGCCCCTTTGTGCCTTGCTTAATTGAATGACACCTGTCCTTCTCCTAACTAGAACTGACACTGTTAAATTGACAATATCTAAAATAATAAAAAATAAACAAAATATTCAAGAAATTTTTTGAAAAAATACGTATCAGCCACTTTCATCCCCAACTCAGACGACAGCCACCACTCGACCACATCAGTCAGCCACCATACCCGCCGCCGTACTTCTTCTCCTCCACATCGCTGCCGAACAGGCCGTTTCCCACTCTCTCAAAATTGCCGCACCATATTTAAATTGTTGATGTTTACTCATTTTCCTTCTTTCAGTTCCAAAATAGTACATTTCGCGGTACCAGTCGGCCGCCGAGGTTGATGTCGCAGCAGTCCGAAGCTATGGCCTGCGATTTTGAAACCTAATGAATACAGATTACAGAGCGACGGGGGGAGTACGAGAGGTAGGGCTTTAATTTTGCAGTATCTCTGTTCATAAACTCACTGATAAAAATTTCGATGTGAAAGCTACGCAAAATCTCGCCGGCAATGACCAGAGAAGAGGTCGACTTAAAACCAACCTAACGGTCATGAATCGCAGGAATTGCAGAACATGGAAACAGAATTGAGCCAGAGAAAATTGGCCATGGCGTCGAAAATAATTTATGCACAGAGACTACTTTTTAGGCTGCTAGGGTTGTTTCTTGAATATTTGGTTTATTTTTTATTATTTTAAATATTGGCAAGTTAACAGTGTTAGCTGTAGACTTGTAGTGAGTAAAAAGACAGGTGTCACTCAATTAAGCAAGGCACATAGGGACACAGGCAAGAATGGGTGCAAAAAATTCAAGGGGTGTGCTATCCACATATCATTTTTTACTTCTCACACAACTTTTGTTAATTTATGTCTATTAATTTTCTTCAATTCATCCAATCTGACGGTCGAAAATTAAAAAGGTATGCGAGAAGTAAAAAATGGTGTGTGGATATCACATTCTAAAATTCAACTCCTCCAAAACGCCACATCATTACCGGCGCCTGCACCAAGAGCTCCTGGTCCTTGTCCAAGTCCTGGTCCTGGTCCTTGTCCACCTAAAGGTCCCAATTGATTTTATCACTCAAATCATGTTAAAGTTTCCAATGAATCAATTTCTAAGAAGCTGCAATTTAGTAAAGCTCAAAATTGATGGAAATGCATCGCGCTGTAATAGCAAATACTTTGCGATGCATCCACTTTAGCTGGAGGCTGAAGCCAAACGTGTTGGCAATTGGCAACCCCACATCGTTAGGGGAAAAAGAAAATTTTTGATTTAAATATGATTACCCTACTCTAACTAATACTGAAACTTTTTTGTGGTAAAACTCCACACATGACAGATTAGGTATGTAGTTATCAAATTTGGATAGTATCTCAAAGCTTTGTGTAAAAACTATTCATGCATGTGGTGACTAATACATTTAACACCCGTCGCAAAACACATGCACATTTACATATACATCATTATTTCCTCCTTCTTTGTGGTTGGCCCACAACACAATCTTCCTCATGAATCAGTCACACTAGGCCTAACTTCCCTTCAAAGTTTGATTAGTCCAATAGGTGCCAAAACATGAATTCCGCGTATAATGATAAAAGGTTGAGAGGTACCCCTTAGAAAAAGTCCAGTGATACCTATGAGCTTATGTCACAAAGAAATGTAAAAGACAGAACCTTTCTTTCTTCAAATGGAATTGGTCTCTTCAAGGTTTTATTCAAAAAAAAAAAAAAAATTAGGAATTGGTCTATTTCTCGATTTAATACAAGATAGTGACCAACTAGCGATTTGTTAAACTATGAAACACAACAGAGTCGCTAGTCCTGATACCATATTAACAGTTGAAGGTTAATCAAACAAGAAGAATACTAAGATCAAAGAATGGTATGAAGGAAAGAGAAGTGAGCTGAGAAAGAAGAGAGATGAATGTAATTGTTCGGATTCAATTCAATGTAATGAGAGTCATTTTACAATATGTTATTTTAACACATTTGAAAAACTAACAGACTTGTAACAAACTTAACCACTCTAAGTTGAAATGGCAAGGACCAATACACATCAACCACATGCATAACTGCAATTCTACTCTGTTTACACTTCTCAGTGAGATTAGTCTCTATTTGATTGGAGGAGATCTCTAGTTATGACTGATATAAATTGTAAAAAGTGTGCATTTGTTGTGAGTTTGAAACTAAATTGTGGCTACCATCATTGGAAGAGAAGCCGCAATCGAATATGAGAAGAGGAAAAATTTGTTAAAGTAATTTAGATATGTGAATGAAAGATCTATATAGTTAGAAAATGTAATTATGAGATAGAGGCTTAGAATAAAAAAAGTAGAGAAAGACATAAGAAGATTTGGAAAGAATGTTTAAAGAAAAACGTGGAGTTCTAACAAAAGATTTGGTGCAAAATCGAGCATAATGACCTTTTTAAAATTATATATATAACCAACCCTATTTAACGAAATAAAACTTGTTATTGTTGTAATGATCGTCAAACCAAATACTATACGCCATAATTGATCAAGGGAACAAAACCTGCAAATCTAATTAAGGGTCAAGAAACCAGCTGGGTCGATAGTGACATTTGAGTCGAGGAACCAAGGTCTTCTGTTTAATTTGATTTTTCTTAGCATCTTCCACCTCATCTTTCCAATTCTTTTCAACCTTATTCCGTCTATGAAAATCAATAATTGAAGACAAGTTGATACTTTCCGACGCGGGCAAGAGAGAAATGGGATCCTCAAGATCATTGCTTATCTTCATCTTTCCAATTCTTTTCAACCTTATTCCTCCCACCACTTCCCAAAATGACGGTATCTGCACAGATAATCCAACCTACTGCTGGAAATGTTCCGATACCGGCACCTACACGCCCGGCGGCATGTACCAAAATAACCTCAACAGCCTCCTCTCCTCCTTCACCACAAACACCGAAATCAGTTCCGGGTTTTACAATTTTTCCAAGGGACAAGACCCCAACAAAGTCAACGCCATTGCATTGTGCAGAGGAGACCTCTCACAGGACGCTTGCCATACATGTCTCAATGATTCCATAAATGCTCTCTTGCAAAATTGTTCTACTCATCCAAAGGAAGCAATCATGTGGAAAGAGCCTTGCATGGTTCGATACTCGAACAACTTGATATTCGGAATTGAGAAAGCGGACCCTATACAATTTGTGCCTAGCCCAAATCCTCCTAAGGATCCTGCACAGTTTGACTTGGTGCTTAACCCCTTGTTCAGTACGTTAATTGAAAAAGCTGCATCAGGGGACTCTACTAAAAAATTTGCAGCAGGTCATGCACCTGTCCCGGGAGGTGAAACTATATATGCACTTGTCCAGTGCACTCCAGATATAAACCAACTAAACTGCAGCAATTGCCTTACAAAAGCAGTCTCAAATATTCCCATATGTTGTGGTGGAAAGCAAGGAGGAAGAGTTCTTAAACCCAGCTGTAACCTAAGGTATGAGGTTAGTCTTTTCTATGAGTCCACAGCCGATTTGCCAGTAAATATTCCACCTCCAGCTGCAAAGAAGAGTAACACAAAAGTAATCATCATCATCGTGGTGGTCGTGGTTTTGATCGCTTTTGTGACCATCCTCAGCAGCATATGCGTTTACCTGAGAGTGAAGAAACGAGGGGTAAAACTTGAAGTTGAAGGTAAGTGCAACTCTTATGTCACACTATCTCATCTGCTGTTGAAACTTTTGCTAATTTAATTGGTTTCCTTTTCCAGATAAGGATAACTCAGATGAAATCAGTCTTGTGGAATCGTTGAAATATGACTTTGACACTATAAGATCTGCAACGGATGACTTCTCTGATGCAAATATGCTTGGAAGAGGTGGATTTGGAGCTGTTTACAAGGTAAACAAAAATAAATAAATTTTCACAAGAAAGAAGATTACCTATGAATTGTTTCCTTATTTTTTCTCCTTTACACATTCAGGGAAGCCTACTGAATGGGCAACTTATAGCCGTAAAAAGGCTCGCTAAGAATTCTGAACAAGGCGATCGTGAATTTTCGAATGAGGTCATGCTACTTGCTCAGCTTCAACACCGAAATTTAGTAAGGCTCCTAGGATTTTGCTTAAAAGCAGAAGAAAGACTCCTCATTTACGAATATGTGGCAAACAAAAGTCTTGATCACTTCATTTCTGGTATATTTCTTCACTTCAAATTCGGTATAATTCATAGTAACGTCTTATAGATAATATGACACGCACGCACACGCATATGTATCATTCTAATGAAATAATATTTAGGCCCCAACAATCATATGCATTTGGATTGGGAAACACGGTACAAGATCATAGGAAGCATTGCTCGAGGGATTCTTTACCTTCATGAAGATTCTCGTGTTCGAATTATTCATCGTGATCTCAAAGCGAGCAACATTTTGTTAGATGAAGATATGAACCCAAAAATTGCTGATTTTGGTATGGCAAGATTGTTTGCTGTTGATCAAACTCAAGGAAATACAAAAGCAATTGTGGGAACCTAGTAAGTATTGTATAAACATGGCAAGCTAACTTTTACACCTTGGTTTTCTGCTTTGTTTACACTAGAATTCAAAAGAAGAACTTGAAATTTTAAATTGAAATATAATCATGCAGTGGATATATGGCTCCGGAGTATTTACATCATGGGAATTTATCTGTAAAAACGGATGTCTTCAGTTTTGGCGTCCTGATTCTTGAAATTGTTAGTGGTAAAAAGATTGGTCGCTTTCGATACGGCGAGAATGAAGAGAGCCTTCTAAGCTATGTGAGTAATAGTATAATCAAGTTAGTGGATTCCCTCTTTTTCCCACTGTAAGGCAAAGTGGTAAAATTTATTTATTGTGTATATTTATGTACGTTTTAGGCCTGGAGAAATTGGAGGGAGTCTACAATTTCAAATGTCATAGATCCGATGTTGACAACGAGTTCAAGAATCGAAACGACGAGATGCATCCACATTGGTTTACTTTGTGTACAAGAAAATGTTGTCAACAGACCGACATCAGCTTCAGTTGTATCCATGCTTAATAACCATTCTATCACGCTTTCAGTACCCTCAAAACCTGGATTTCATGTGCAAAACAACAATGGATTGACATTGGTAGAGTCTGAAGAATCCGAATCCAGAACCCCTGCGGTCTATGTGACAAAAAATGATCC
Source organism: Pyrus communis (assembly GCF_041283825.1). NCBI lineage: Eukaryota > Viridiplantae > Streptophyta > Magnoliopsida > Rosales > Rosaceae > Pyrus > Pyrus communis. The sequence continues at coordinate 1,425,399 of NC_142569.1, forward strand.
TTCAAATATTACTGAACCCTATGCTCGCTAGTTATGAACCATATGGTAGCAAACTTTTTATTTATTTTGTAGCACAAGTCATCATTTTGTATTCTTGTTTCATGTTGGTGTGTATATGTTTTTAGTAAAATTGCTTCTAAAGGAGCGGAGCATGCTCAGGCTTTAGAGTTGTAACTGTTTATCTCCATGGGGGAGTTATCTTTCTATTAACTAATTGATCTCTGCTTTCGAGCTGCAACCAAGTTACTCGATGAATAAAACTGGAATTACGATTCATTTCCAGATATGCATCACTCAAAGAGATACATGGCAGTGGGAGTCCTCTTGATTTCCATGCCCAAAAAATAATGTAAATGGCCAAGAGCCTTCATTGAAAACATGTGGCCGAGTTGGGCAATAAGTTGGTTGAGGTGACGTGAACTGTTGCCCATAGCCAGGATATCATCAACATAAATAAGCAAAATAAATTATTGTGGTGCCATGGAAAATAGTAAACCATGAGGAATCTGCCAGAGATGCCTGGAAGCCCAAGTGCTCAAGATGTTGAGAAAAACGGTGAAACCAGGCACGAGGAGCCTGCTTCAAACCATATAAAGATTTATGCAAATGATAAACATGTGAGGGGTATTGAGGATCAACAAAGCCAGAGGGCTGGCGCTATACACTTCCTCCGTCAAAGAACCATGTGAAAAGGCATTTTGAATGTCAAGTTGGCGAAGGGGCCAGTTGTAGTGCAGGGCAATGGAAAGAAGTAGTCTGATAGTGGCATGTGTGACAACGAGCTAAAAGTTTGACTGTAGTCAATTTCGGTTTGTTGATGAAAACCATTTGCCACAAATCGTTGTATGGAACCATCCAAATGCCGTTTAATTTTGTACACCCATTTATTCGGAAGAACGTTCATGGATGAGTGAAATGGAACCAAGGAGAAGGGCATTAAACTTGTCTGCCATAGCCTGTCCGGCTGGGTAAAACAAGTAGGCTCAACCACATCATTAGTTGTATAGGCAAATAAATGCATATTTGGGATTAGGTTTGTGAATCCCCTCCTTGTCACGAGTAACCATGGGATGTGTAGGTAGGGTGGGCCTCTGAGATGAAGAGGTAACAGTGGATGTACTTGTGTTCGCAGGGTGGAAAGAAACTAGTGGATCAATATTAATAATGGTGTTAAGTGTGGAAGGTAGATTGTTGACTGGAACTGAGAAGGAGGAGGGAGTGGGGTTGGCAGAAGGAGGCGTAGGAGTAGGACATGGGTTAGGTGATGTCGGGGTAATGGGAGTGATTGTGGGCATGTGGGGTCAATATTAATTATGGTGTTACGTGAGTTAGGTACTAGGTAGAAGAAGAAAACTGAGTAGAGTTGGTTTCTATAAAAGTAATTTCATCAAATACGACATGACGTCATAAGAAGACGCGACCTGTAGATAAGTCTAGACACCTATACCTTGTTGATTTAATGAGTAGTCTAAAAAGACACAACGTGTTGAACGAAATTGTAATTTGTTGGAGTTGTATGGCTTAAGATATGGAAAACATTCACAACCAAGTACTGCAAGAATAGAAAGAGTTTTTGAAATGATGACTCATCATTCAAGACCTTAGTGGGTAAATAATTGATTAAATAATTTGCAGTATGAAAAGCATCATCCCAAAAGGAAGTGGGTAAAGATTAGAGCTGAAAAAAATTTCCGAAAATCTCAAACCAAACCGAAAAAATCCTAAATCCAAACCGAAATTATTCCGAACTTTGGTAATCCCTTACCGAAATATTCGGTACGGAATTGGTTTCCAGATTTCTTTTCTTCGGTATTTCCGAAGTTCCGAAATCTTCTTTTGATTTTGGTTCCTACTTTCCAGCGCTACATCTGGCAAAGAACAATGAAAAAATAAAATAAAAAGCAGAGCCGTTCGGTTCCACTAGCAAAGGAACAAAAATAAAATAATATGGAAAAGGCATGTGATGGTGATGCCGGGTCGGTTTGGGATAAAAGCACAAAGCTTTTTGGGAAACTAAAAGCACAAAGCTTTTGTTTTGGTTTTGAATCTTGATTCTTGAGGCAGAGAGAGAGAGACAGTCTTCGTGTTGGGAAGAAGAGATAGGAAGAAGCTCTCTCGTCTCTGGCCTCGACCCATTTCTCTCTCAATCCTCTCTGAAGCTCTCTCGTCTCTGGGTTATGAATCCTCAGCGCTGCGTAGGCACGATTCATAACCCACAACAAATAATTCCATTTGATGATCACTGAAGCTCGAGAGAAAAAGATTGGATTTTTGCATGTGGGTTCTGAAGGATTTGTGCAGAAATGGCATAAGAACATGTGATTGTGAAGAGGAGTGGGTGTGGCCGTGTGGGGTTGGGAGCGAGGTGGACTCAGAGTCGCCGCCGTGCTCGAAGAAAAAGATTGGATTTTTGCATGTGGGTTCTAAAGGATTTGTGCAGAAATGGCATGAGAAGATGTGATTGTGGAGAGGAGTGGGTGTGGGGTTGGGAGCTAGGTGGATTCGGAGTCATCGCCGTGGTCGTTGCTTTCTGAGAATGGTGGAGGTGGCGGAGGAGAATGGTATTAAGATCTCTCAGGAGGAGGCTTGTGAAGAAGCCACTGGAGATTGCTGGTATTGGCTGCGTCCCGAACCGTACCGAAAAACCGAAAAACATTCGGGAATACCGAAATTCGGGAAAGGCAAAATTTCGGATCGGTTTCGGCTGCTGAAATCTCATCCCGAACTTTTTCAGTTCGGTATTTGGTATATAGTTTTCGGTTCGGTATCCCATACCGAACTAAGGATGCGTGAGCAAGAAGAGTAAGACCGGTTTAAACAATATGACAATGTTTTCGTTCTGAAACATCATTTTATTCGGGATGTTGAGGACATGTGAAACGATGATATATACCAAAATGGTCAAAAAGGTTTTGAAATTGTTATTAATATATTATCCGCCACCATCTGTTTGAAAGGATTTGATTGTGGTGCTAAACTTATTTTCAACTAATTTTTTAAAATTGACAGAGGTAGAAAAAACATCTGATTTTAGTTTTAATGGATATAACCATGAGTATCTAGAAAAATCATCAATAAACACAACATAATACTTAAATCAAGTGATTGAGTTTGAAACGTAGTGCAAGTCTTCTCAGAATCTCTCCACTACATATGTTTTTAAATCTCCCTAATCAGAGCTTGTAGAGTTTGATGAATGGTCTTGTGAACAAGGCTGTTGGGATTGGGAATACGACTCCAATTTATTTTGCAACGGGGGATGACAAGAAAGGCGACGGAGGGACGTCGATATTTTGTTTTGATGCAATGCACTCCGGACATAAATAGGGCTGACTGTCAAAGGTGTTTGGGGGTTGGTGGGTATCAGGAGACTTGTGAGGGAAGAACATAGGGTATGATTTTTTCACCAAGCTGTGAGTTGAGGTACGGGCCTGACCTTGTCTACGGAAAAGGCAAGCCAACCAAAAGTGTGGTAAGTAATGTAGACATATTTCATCTCAATTGTATCTCTGAGAAAATAAGAGATTAAATATCCTAACTCTGTTCCAATTAATACCGAGGTTTTTTGTGATAAATCTCACACATGTCGAATTGTGTAGGTGGTAATTAACAAGTTAGGGGTCTTTGGCCTATCTAAAAGTAATATGATTGTAATGAAAACTATCAACCGTCACATCATGTAATTTATAAATCATATGATATATCATCAATAAAAAATAAGCTTCTTAATCAAGAGCTTAAGTAATAACTCAATAATTAACAATGACGTCACGTGTTTTACCAAAAAAAAAAAAATATATATATATATATATATATATATAATTTAAATAAATGGTCCTTCTAGCATTATTCGTTTTAAAATAATTGAAAGCCATTTTAGATAACCAACGATATTTTTGACAATATCTGACAACAGTTTAAAAAAAAAATGCTAGGATTATGGGTCCTTTTAGAGCTTTTCACCGTGCTATACCCGGTGGACTGGGGATGGAACAGAGCCAAATAGGTCGGGGGATAAGGTCCAGCGTATGCCAGCCCGAGGGACAGGCTAGGCCCGAGCGACAGGCCCAGCAGGGATTGCCAGTCCGAGAGTCCGAAGGCCATGTGACATGGGTTGACGTCAGGGCGACGTCAGCCATAATATAAAGTTAAAAAAAATTAAAAAAAATGTAAAACTCTGGCTTCGAACTCAACTGCTCTCGCCGGAGTTCGACGCCGAGACTGATGATACACCCACAGATAAATGGAAGAGATCCAATCCCTTCTCCGCCCGCAGTTGCCGCCGCACCCCACACCGCCTTTGCCTCCATGCACTCGCGATCCCCCTCCTTCCATTCTTGCGCCCAGATCGCACTATTTGGGATTTGTTTTTTAGGGAGAGAGAGAGAGAGAGAGAGAGAGATTTTAACTAAGGAAAAACTGTGAATTTGAGGCCCTGCCGCCGGAGCTCAAAGTGAGAGAAAGCTGCTAAGCTTGAAAAAGAAAGAAAAAAAAAAGCACACAACTTTTGGAATGGTGCGTTGGCACCATGTGAAAAAGAAGAAGAAAAAATAATAATAAAAAAAGGTTTTGGAATGGTGCATCGGCACCATGCGTAAAAAACAAAGGTTTTGGAATGATGTGTTGCACCACGTGAAAAAAAAAAAGAAAAAAAAATTAATAGAAAGTGCTACAATGAAACCGATTAAAAATCCTATCTGAAATTACAAATAAAATTATTTTGTATTATTTAAAAAAAAAAATACTGATATTTTATTGTCTATTATTCAATGTAGAGGTGGAGATGCAATAGACAATTACTGTTTATTAAGAGCAGTTATTGTTCACTGAGTGGATTAAATAATGAATAGCCCAGGGGGGCCTTAGCAACGGTGGAACTGCTCTTAGCAAAAGCGTTTCCGGTCAAGCATAAAGTTTTATAAACCCTAAGTTTTGGCTTGGCATATATTATTGAGTACAATTATTCCACGTGTGCATGCAGGAAGTGGGAAGAACAAATCCTATGTTACTATTCCAGTCACCCTTCCAACTGTTGCAGCAGTGGTGTGCGTTCTTCTCTCTGGTTTATTGGTTAACCTACGTGCATGATAAGAAATGTTGTGGAGAGATGAAGAACTAAGTGGCTAGATGCATATACATTGGATGGCTATGTGTGAAGATAAAGCTATGAGTAATGCGTTGGGCACTAATGGAATCAATTGTTCTCATGTTCATGCACAGTATATATATATATCTCGATCAATGCTTGTATTTTTCTCCTATATATTGATCCGTGAAATATCTATAAAGAAATACAATAATTTCCAATCAGCAAATATGAGATCAAATTTTTAGGTGCATGTAAATTGGGTGTATATGTTTTTAATCTCCCTCATCATGTGCGAGCATGTAACTTAACCAGGATAGCCATGTCACAGAATTTCTCTTCGTGTTAGAGGGGCTAGGGGAGAGGCTAAAGACTCGTAAGTCTAAGTCTTCTCTTAGAAAAGTTAGTGCCATAGAATGAAGGGGACAAAACCAATAACAAAATTGTCAAGCAACCATCTAGATTGGGGACCACAGTTGGGGTCAAGGTCTTCTCCATGACGACTGTCCTACATGTTTAATTTAAGCAGCCACAATAGACCAAGAAGAAGGAAAAACCCAAACCCCACTAGCGTGTGACTTGTTTGCGGACTCGGATTTTCAACAGAAGCCCTAAAAATAAAGTAAATAAATAATGATATGTGTACATGATTTTTTTTTTTGTCAAAGATATGTGTGCACGATGACTGATATGTCATATGCATCTAAATTGTAGTATTAATAAATAGATATACGTGTATTTAGATAAATTAGTGATACCATGTGGATACAGTTCAATACAATAATTCTCATTAAAGCAATTGTGTATTTATTTACAGCTATGTAATGACCAATAATATTCACACACAGTTGTCATACAGAAAAAAGACAAGCAAGAACAAAGTTTGGCTGAAAAAGGATCCACCCAGAAAAACCTTCTGTTGGGGTACTTAGATCTGGTTCTGAACATTCAACGTGCTATTAAGTCATCTTTTTGTATTCTTGCTTCACGTTGGTGTCAAACCAGCGGATGTCTTCCCTCTTCCAATCAAATATTATGTTTTCTGAATTAGTCATAGAAAAGAGAAAACGTTGAATCTGTCAACGCATAGAAACCTCTCTTCGTCAATGCTTGATTAGAACAAGACTTTAGGCTAAGTCGTGTAATCATTGTTATTAAGAGTAGATTTTATCTCTCGAAGACAATGTCTCGGTGTAGCATGTTAGCGTACTACTCTCCAAGATACAACTAGATCCTTGTAAGTGTTAACTACATTGCAATGTTTGGGAATTGAAGGGAAAATCAAGAAGAAATGATGAACACGGAGATCTTAGAGAGAGAGAGAGTTTAGAGAGAGAAATATGATTTGTATTGATTGATAGAATGAAGGTTACACACACACACACTGTTTTTATAAGAGAAAACCTAACTACTCTAACCAAATACTAACAAACTTACCAACTGTATTGCTAACTGTATTTCTAACTGTATTGCTGACTTGTATACTTAATACTCCCCCTTAATCTCAACTGGGGTATCCCAGTTTGAGATTGCAACAAAGTCTCAAATAGCAAACACTGAAATATGGACAAATGGATGCACTGCAGAGTTTTCTTGTTCCAATTTGACTTTGGTGGTGCTTTCTGATTGAAAAATGTTTTGTTGCCCTGAGATTGTAGCGATTGAGCTTGCTTTTGCTCCTCATGTTCTTCTCAACTACGGTCCCACAAATATGAACCTAAATCTATACTTAAACTGACATGTATCCGTACTCAAACATGCTACTTGCTCACTAAACTGACAAGTTTTCAAAACTTAAATCCATACTCGAAAACGGTGCAATTTCATCCCATTATCATCACACATCACTTTTGCAGATACAATCTTCCAAGGACAGAATGTTCTCCAATATTTCTTTCAACGTACTCGGTTAGATTATGGAACCATTCTGTATGCAAAAGCCTTTGTTTCCAATTGAATACAGAATCAAAGAATAGCCTTTTATAAAGTTGTAACACACCCTCATGTCGGTTATAACAAATTCTTGCGGGATTATCCTTCGTGGCTAGATGCATATACATTGGATGGCTATGTGTGAAGATAAAGCTATGAGTAATGCGTTGGGTAATAATGAAATCACTTGTTCTCATGTTCGTGCACAATATATGTATCTCGCGATCAGTGCTTGCATTTTTCTCCTATATATTGATCTGTGAAATATCTGTGAAGAAATACAATAGTTTCCAGTCAGCAAATATGAGATCAAATTTTTAGGTGCATGTAAATTGTGTGTATATATGTTTTTAATCTCCCTCATCATGTGTGAGCATGTAACTTAAACGGGATAGCCATGTCACAGAATTTCTCTTCGTATTGGAGGGGTTAGGGGAGAGGCGACTCGTAAGTCTAAGTCTTCTCTTAGAAAAGTTAGTGCCATAGAATGAAGGGGACAAAACCAATAACAAAATTGTCAAGCAACCATCTAGATTGGGGACCACAGATGGGGGTCAAGGTCTTCTCCAACGACTGTCCTACATGTTTAATTTAAGCAGCTACATTAGACCAAGAAGAAGGAAAAACACAAACCCCACTAGCGTGTGACTTGTTCGCGGACTCGGATTTTCAACAAAAGCTCTAAAAATAAGTAAATAAATAATGATGTGTACATGATTTTTTTTGGGTCAAATATATGTGTACATGATGAATAAATAAATATACGTGTACTTAGATGAATTAGTGATACCGCGTGGATACAGTCCAAATATAAAAATTCTCATTAAAGCAATTGTCTACTTATTTACAGCTATGTAATGACCGATAATATTCACACAGAGTTTTCATACAGAAAAATGGGTTACTCAAGACCATTGCTTTTCTTCATTCTTCCTATTATCTTGGGCCTTCATGCTCCAGCCATAGCCGATGACGATGATAATGGCGTATGCACTTTGACGGCCGACTACTGCTGGAGCTGTTCCCGTACTAATGAAACCTTCAACAATGGCAGCATCTACGAACGAAACCTCCACACCGTCCTCTCCTCTTTCTCTTCCAACAAAACCGAAATCAACTCCGGGTTTTACAACTATTCTCTCGGACAAGGCTCCGCAAAAGTCAATGCAATGGCACTATGCAGAGGAGACGTTCCCCTAAACGACTGTCACTCATGTTTCAATGAGTCCATTTCCATTCTCCTGCAGAACTGCACCAATAAAAAACAAGCGATCATATGGGCACAGCGCTGCACGGTACACTACTCGAACGTCTCAATTTTCGGTGTTGTGGAAGATGATCCGGTTAAGTTTGTGCCCGGCCCGACTAACGCGTCAAACGCTGAGCAGTTCAAGCTGGTGCTCAACCCCTTGTTGGAGATTTTAAGTGAGAAAGCTGCAGCAGGAAACTCCACTACAAAATTTGCAGCTGGACATGCACTTGTCCCTGCAAGTAAAACCATATATGCAATAGTCCAGTGTACACCTGATTTGGACCGACAAAATTGCAGTGATTGCCTCAATGAGGCCATCTCGGATATCCCAAAATGCTGTGAAGGAAAGGAAGGAGGGAGAGTCCTTAGACCCAGCTGTAATTTGAGGTTTGAGAGCAATCTCTTCTACGACGCAGCATCTGATTCCCTTGTAAATCTTCCAGGCACACAAGGTACATCATTTATATGTCTTGCAATTAATTTAATTTTCAGGGAAAACTTTAGAAATGAACCTAAACTTTGAACTTTGTTACACTTTGCCCTCGGAAAATTTTAAATTAGGAGTTTAGAGGAACTCTGAACCGAATTCGTGCCGTTGTATCTCCTAACTGTCAATTTTGTCATAATTGTCTCTTAATTCCATCAGAATTTACAAAAAAGAGTAAACATAAAAATGAACTGAAACTTACACATATGCAGCAAATTCGACGACTTATAAGATTTATTATTCACATTGACTCAAATTGAAAGTTTAGGAAATCTCAAAACTAAATTGAAAGTTCATAAAAAAGGAAAAATAGGACAATATTGTGCTCTTGATATCTGCTTATTGCTTTTTTGACTAAAAACCTTGTGATTTTTGCAGGAAATAATACAGGAAATGGTACGAGTAACATAACAACAAAAGTATCACCATCATCGTTCTTGGGATTGCTATTGTCGCTATGCTTGTCATCAGCATACGCATTTTTTTAAGAGTGTGGAAGCGATTGGTGAAAATGTATGTTCAATTTTGTTTAATTTTTTACATACATTTAGCGAGTGTAATATTTGTTGGCAAGTACTTGAATTTGTATCCATTAAGACCAATGTAATACGGCTTGCTCTAATAATATGCATTTCTTTTCAATAATCTCGGGTTAATTACAAATATAATTTCATTTCAATATTTGAGTTCTTTTTAAGGTGAGGATCAAAGTGTTTGATTAAATTCCTATCGAGTTTGTCTTTATAGGATACTCTACGGTTTAATCTAATGATGGAGCAGAGTTATTATAGTCAGTTGACTTCGATAATCTGGGATTTAAGATGAATAATTTGACACAAATATTTGAGTTCTTTTAAGATGAGAGACAGTGTTTCATAAAATGTCTGACAAAACTTTATTTTTGTAAGGCCGCTCTTCATATACAAAGAAGCATATAATATTTGCATGTGCTTCAATATCTTAATAGATAAAGTGTTGGGTTTCTGCCTGTCCATATTGAATTCGAAACTCTCATCTTCCTTAAATTAATATAATAGTTTCGAAACCTTCGTTAAAAACAAATAATAAATAAATAAATTAAGGGGTTTCTCCATTTTAATTCTGGATAAAAATTGAAATTCAATTAAAACCTTATGTTAAATTATATATTCATTATAGTCCCTTGACTAAATTTCTATGTCATCATAAAAATTAAAATTCATATTTTCTAGTTTTTAAATATTTAATGCGTTTTTTTTTGTTCCCATAATGCCCATATTAAATATTTGGTTTTATTTTGCTCCACATTTTTTGGCATTGATTATTGTTTGACTTTCTCAGATGATAAACATACCTCATAGTACCGAGTCAAATGCATCTAAATCATGATACCTACCACCATGCACCTAAATCCTAGTATCTAGTCGAATGCACCTAAATATGTAATCATAGTATCTATTTGAATGCATCTAAATCATAGTACCTACATGAATGCACCTAAATCATAGTATCTAGTCGAATGCACCTAAATATTTGTACCTCAGGTCCCATGATAAAAAAAAAGGTGATGTCATTACAATATACTATATACATAGCACTCTTAATTTTAGAAATGATCTCGGGTTAAGATATATAATTTCATCTCAATATTTGAGTTCTTTTTAAGGTGAGGATCAAAGTGTTTGATTAAATTCCTATCTTTGTCTTTATAAATCATTTGACTTTTTTTATTTAAATTTAAACATAAATAGTACATGACGAAAACTAACATCACAATATACGATAAACGGCTAAGATGTGGGAATCCTTAGGATTCCCATATAAGGATCCAAAGAGGATCCATTTTATGAAACATTGTCTCTCATCTTAAAAGAACTCAAATATTTGTGCCAAATGATATATCTAGTTTCCTATTAAATTAAATAAGGAATTTTAACACCTAAAATGTCCATAATAAAAAATAAAATAAATAAATAAAACCTAAAACTGATTCAGGCCCAAAGGAATTGGACAACTAGAAAGGAGCCCAACTGAATACATATGCGGGCCACGCCACAAAGAGACCAACCCAGGCCCAAACGGAATTGGAAATTTAAAACAAATTACATACCCGAACCAGGAATAATTAGAAAGGGAAAGATGAAACAAAAGGAAAAGTTTCCTAATGAAATTAGGAAGCCAATACTTTCCTAATCCAAGCATGATTAAATCTTTATATATACCAACACAGTGCTTCTCTTATCTTCCACACTTTCCAAGCATTTACCTTCAATCGAAAAATTAGCAATGAAACTAGAAGAAGAAGACCACCACCCTTCAAAAGTACGACTGTTCGGCATTGGCCTCGGCAGTAGTTTGAATGATCTTCGCGGAGGACACGAACTCTCTACCGATCTGTATCTGTGGGATCCGACCTGGGACTACAGCTCAATTTGGAAAATCAGGAAGAGGCTAGCGGCGAGCGATCTCGGAGAGCTGAGCAGGCTGTTGATGCCAAAAGAGGCAGTGCGAAAACACGTTATGTCTTACTTGGACGACAAGTTAGCCAAGATGGTCGACAGTAAAGAGGGCTTACCAGTTACAGTTGTGGACTGGGATACGTGCAACCGGCATGAGTTAACTTTTAAGCATTGGAACTCTGGCGATTTTTACATTCTGAATGGAGGTTGGAGACCGGAGTTTGTGGTTCGAAGAGGCTTAAAGGAAAATGACGAAATCGGTCTTTACCTTGACTGGGATTGGAAAACTTCCAAGTACATCTTCACGTTTTCTGTTCTTCAAAGAACAAAGTAGTTCAATCATGATCACATGACTTGTAATTAATTAGCTAAGCTAGTTTAGTTTTTATTTTTTATTTTTGTCAAACTAAGCTAGCTTAATCCTGACTCTGAATAGTTTATGTAGTGCTTCATGTAATGGGATTAGTTTAATTACTTTTTTAATTGTGATTGTGATGAGTTCTTTATGGTTAAAAGTTTTTGTTCCAGAATAATTGTTAGACTTTTTTTTATGTACTTTGAGTGTTTCACCATATGCATTAAAATGCGTCTGTTAACATAAAAAAATAATACAAGTTTTGGATCAAATGTTTAATTTTGCATGAGATATCCGTCAAGGGGGCTCGGAACACAAAAAATGTATGGGATATCGGTCGAGGATTTGATGAAAACAACATTCTATATATGGATGTGCAATGGATATATTAGTTTCAGAGTATGCGATACACTTTTTTGTTAAGTCAGATGCCTATAATTTTGATGTGTTACCCGCTTTCATCATGGAGAAATGGGGAGGATCTTCTAAGCTTTGTTAAAATGGATAGTGTCGGAGCGGAAAAATTCAGGTACTTCAATTCTCCTCCAACAAGTAATCTTGAACATGTTGAGAAGCTTTAAACTCCATTTTCGCTCGCCATCAATGAGGGAGGAGGGGAACCTGCAATAAAACACTCCGATGCTCAAGTTAGTGTTTGTTCAAGATACTTGTAAAATATAGAACGATCTCCTACCTCTCTCCTCCCCCTGTTCTTGTGTGATTATTAGCCTTTTTATAGGCATAAAATGCTTGGACTCCAAGTTCCACACTCCTTGTATTTCTCCATGTTTCACATTCCATGGAAGTGTTTGATCATGCTCCTTTATTCTAACTCCATTCCCCCAAATTTAGGATTCATGGGAAGTGGCTCATTGCTTGAACCTTTCAGGCTATTTTACGGCCATCTTCGGCAATCATTGGTCTTCCAAATAGGTATAATCTTGTTTTACACTTTCTTATTTTCATTTTGATATATTATGGGTCGAATTTGGTTAAGAATCGATTGAGTTACGAAGTTTTGAAAATTGCCCAAAGAGTTTTTAACGAAATGATCAAAATCATGAATGTTGGACAATTCATGGACCATTTCTATTGATTTTCAATTTCAGGGACCATTTCTATTAATCATGCAAATCTCAAAGACTATTTTGTATAATAACCCTAAATATCACGAACATGGTCACAATAATATTTTTATTTGTCAAAAATTAAGAAATATTTTTAAAAATAAAAAATTAAAAATAATATTTGAGCTGAATTAAATTTTAAACAAAAAAGAATTTATGTCGTCTTACTTGTGCAGGCTAAAAAAACTTTAAAATTCCAGCGCAGCTCCTCTTTCTTTATCTTCAACCTCAACCCCTCTGCACATTCCAAAACCCCATCCCACGTAAACAATCCCACTTCATCCCTCTGACATTGACGAGATTGAAAACTTAAGCAACACAACATCCAATCGAGTCACACCAACATCCAATCGGGCCCCAATTTCAACCTAATTGGAGCTCAAGAGACTTCCACATCGCCTCCAACGAAACCAACTTTAAAAAATTGAAGGAGGTCAAACACAACCATTATGGGATTGCTTTCCTGATACCTTAATCTTCCGATTACAATCAATCTAAGCCGACCCTTGCCAGCCTTATCATCTTACATTACAAATTGACAATCGTATTCTGACCACAAAGTAGGAAGGTATATCGAACCAAACGAGTAAATAATGACAGTGCTTTCTTTTTCTCTCTCTCAAAGAGTTTTTCTCACCTCTCTGTGTGAGTTGTTCCATCGTTGATTTTTCTCCACAGCTGCCAGCTCGAGCTCCCTCAAGGGTCGGTGGCAGTCCTCTACTTTCTTTCCTTGTTCTTCTTTCTTTACGTTTCCTTCTGCTTCAATTTTTCATTGCCTACTTTTTCTATCCGCCTTGCTCTTCCACCCTTTTTCCGCTTTCGATCTATCCTCACCTCCGTTCTCCTTCCACTTCCATGGCTCTCATCTATCCCTCTCACTCTGTTTTTCCAATTTCTTCCAGTCCCACTCCGGGTTGGCTCCATCCTTCCTCGTTGCTTCCTCTTTTTCGATCTGCAATCTCCTTTCTTCACAGCACTCGGCTGTGGTTTTTTGGAAGGTGCGTAGAGTTTTTACTCGGGTGTACACACCACCACCTTCCGCTTGCTTGCCTTTATTGGCACTGTCGTCAGTGTGTTCTCCACTAGCTTCTTTCGTATTTTGGTTGCGATCGGCACGATGGTTGTTGCAAGATACTGGAGTCACCATATTCTTTGCTTCTGGGAGGTGGATGCTTGACGGCGGTCCAATGCATTGGTTTGCGCTGAGGATGCTCTGTGTAAGCGATGGTGGCGTCAGCAGAAGGCTAAGGTGTTTTGTTTGTGGTGTGTTAGTTTTTGGGCTTCAACTAGCGTGTTGGGCCTTGTATTATGTAACTTTAGGTCTTTTTGTTTTTTGTTATGTATCACTTATTTGAACTTCTTGTATTTAGTTGTTTGTTAGTAATAAAATTTGCACTTTTGACCAAAAAAAAAAAAAAAAAAAAGTAAATAATTGTCAGAATTGCATAGTATAATTGATTTACTTTGTTGACTAAGAGAGTGCATGCACCAAGAAGCAAAGAGAAGTTGACCCAGCCAACGACTCCTGTTCCATTTCCAATCACCGTGTCTTGCGTAAAGTGAGATATTCATTGACATTATTTCAAAGGTTGAATAGTATAAGTCTGGTATTCCACCACCGTGTCTTGCGTAAAGTGAGATATTCATTGACTTCGTTCTTCATAAATAGACGCGTAGCAGGTTTTCCATCATAACTATAATCCTCTTTTACAAACCAATTTTAGCAAAAATATCAAATAATGCCAGCAATGGATTCCTCAAGATTTCTATTCTGCCTCTTTCCCATTCTGTTTCTCATGATTAATCAAGCCCTTGCTCAAAATTGCATAGACGAAAAAGGAAACTATACCACCAATAGTACCTATCAGACAAACCTCAACCGCCTCCTCTCCTCCCTGCCCTCCGACGAAAACGGCAACGGGTATGGCTTTTACAATGCATCCTATCGCCTAAACTCGTCGAACGAGCGCATTTATGCAACCGGACTTTGTAGAGGAGATGCCAAGGCGGAAGATTGCCGTAGCTGCCTAAATAATTCCCGATATACTCTCCCTCAGCTTTGCCCTAATCGGAAGGAAGCATTTGGTTGGAATGAAACATGCATTTTACGCTACTCAAACCGCTCCATCTATGGCGTCATGGAAACGGATCCTTCGCCGTATTACTGGAACATAAATAACATATCGTCGTCCGACCTGGATGGATTCAACCAAGAGCTGAGGAAGCTACTGGACAGCATAAGAAGTGAAGCTGCAGCTGGCGGTTCTCTTCGGAAATTTGCATTCGGAAACACAAGTGGCCCAACTTTCCAAACAATATTTGCACTAGCGCAATGCACGCCAGACATATCAAAGCAAAGTTGCAGTGATTGCTTAGTTGGGGCTTTTGCATATATCTCCTATTTTTACGGGAAAGTAGGTGGGGGAGTTAATAGACCTAGCTGTTACTTTAGATTCGATCTTTACCCCTTCTATGACCCTAAAACTGTCAAACAACTGCCATCTCCGCCACCATCAACCAATACCACAAACACTTCACAAGGTACGTACGCACAACGTATATGTATGTACACTCCATTACATACACCGATGACTGTATATTTGCTTGACACTGATCTCAAAATTTAATTGATCAATGGGAACTCCTCTCTCTAATAGATCGATCACTTAAACATGTTATTTAGAATCTCATGTGATTAGAGAAGATATATTTCTCATTTTACTTTGCAGGATCGAAGAGCAGCAAATCTCGGACTGTCATTATTATTGTTGTGCCAATTATTGCTTCTTTGGTATTAGTAATGTTCATGGGCATTTGTCTAAGAGTACGGAAGGCAAAAAAAAAGCTTCAAAGTAATTTAATTCCAGGTACGTACTGTAACAAAATAAACACATTAACATTAATTTAACTCAATTTGCTTCAAGTAGAAAGCCTAGTACTGTTACGTCATCTAGATCTAATTATGTTACATATGAAATTTTTGTTAAAATTGTACCACAGGCGAAGACACGGACGAAATTGGAATTGCAGAATCCTTGCAATTCAATTTTGACACAATTAGAGTTGCCACAGATAACTTTTCTGAAGCCAATAAACTAGGACGAGGGGGATTTGGTTCTGTTTACAAGGTAATATATAACACATCTATTGAAGATAAGATTCTCACATCATACCTTACGAAATAAAATACAATATATAGTGATTGTTCCACTATTTATAACACCGAGGCGGGCTTTATTATGAAAAAACCTAACCTGCCAATCTTAACAACATCATGATATATATGGGCAACATCACCAGTTTCATGTATATATTCCTTGAATGCAACCTTTTTGTTTTGATACTCTTTCAGGGTAGGTTATTGAATGGAGAAGAGATAGCAGTGAAAAGGCTCTCCGTAAATTCCGGACAAGGAGATTTGGAGTTTAAAAATGAGGCCTTGTTAGTGGCAAAGCTTCAACACCGAAACTTAGTTAGGCTCTTGGGTTTCTGCTTGGAAGGAGTTGAAAGGCTTCTTATTTATGAGTTTGTCCCTAATGCAAGTCTGGACCGCATCATATTTGGTATCTATGCTTCAATGTTCTTTTTGTACAATTTTAGCTTTAACTTCAAAATTTTACCATAAAATATCATTCTTGTAACGTACAAGAAACATTGTAACCTTGGTTTGAATTGCACATGCAGACCCAACCAAGCGCGCACAACTGGATTGGGATAGGCGCTACAAAATCATAGTAGGCATTACTCAAGGGTTTATTTACCTTCATGAGGATTCGCGGCTTAGAATTATTCATCGTGATCTCAAAGCCAATAATATCTTGATAGATGAAGAAATGACTCCCAAGATATCAGATTTTGGCATGGCAAAATTGTTTGGGGTTGATCAAACACAAGGCAATACTAGTCGAATTGTGGGGACCTAGTAAGTACTCAACGAGGCTACATGGCTTATATTATAATTGTGTTAATCTATATCAATAATCCAAAGTTCTCAACTAAGTTTGATCATAAAACCAACATATATTATTCTTGTTTCGATATGCAGTGGATATATGGCTCCAGAATATGCGATGCATGGACACTTTTCTGTTAAGTCGGATGTGTATAGTTTTGGTGTCTTAGTTTTGGAGATAGTGAGTGGACAGAAAAATAATTCCTTTCGTCACGGCGAGAACGTGGAGGATCTTCTAAGCTACGTAAGAATTTAAACTATATGCATAATGCAACCAAGAAAAATAATTTATCTCTAACTATATTTCTACGAATTTCACAACGCAGGCATGGAAATGTTGGAGGGAAGGGACAACTTCAAATCTAATAGATCCCGCGTTGACGAACGGTTCAAGAAATGAAGTCATGAGATGCATCCATATTGGGTTGCTATGTGTGCAAGAAAATATAGCTGATAGGCCAACAATGAATGCTATTGTTCTAATGCTTAACAGTTACTCAGCCACACTTCCAGTACCCTCACAACCATCATTTTTCGGAGATAGTAACGTTGGATTTGACATGACTTTGGGATGAAAGAATAGTTAGGAGGTGATTACAACCGGGTCCGATCGATCCAAGAGCAGCTCTGTCAAAGCACCAAAAAACGAGGTTCATTGATCACCGAAGTATATCCTAGATAGCTCTTTAAGATGGAAACTGCATTGTTTTTTAAATCATAATGTGTAATTTACCATTTATTTTGTTCATTTTTCTTTTCAATGGTTTAGCTAATTCCAATAAGGCTTGTGATGTATAAGAGATGGACTAAGGCCATCTCCAACCGAATGGTCCAGAGGGCTAGAAGGTCGAAAATAACCCGAAAACCATCTCCAACCGAGGGCTAGGCCAGAGGGCTGTGGAATCTGAGAGGGCCCCACAAAATCGGAGAGGGTTGGAGGGCCGGCTGCATGCAGCCAGTTAGCCAGCCCGGGGTTGGCCAGAAAAATCATCTTTCCTGTTGGTTATAACCGACATGAATGCTTAAGAAAAAAATTCAATGCAACGGCTAGCTAACGTCAGTTAGCCGTTGCATTTGATTTTTTTTTCTTTTTTTTACTGTTTTATTATTATTTTTTATTTACAAAATTTTTCCTATAACTTCTATTTTTCATATTTTTTTTTTAAATTCTATTTTTTTCCTATAACTTTTATTTTACAAAAATTTCATTTTTTCCTATAACTTCTATTTCACAAAATTTGTTTCATATTTTTTTTAAATTCTATTTTTTCCTATAATTTCTATTTCACAAAATTTGCTATAACTTCTATTTCACAAAATTTGTTTCATATTTTTTTTAAATTCCATTTTTTCCTATAACTTCTATTTCACAAAATTTGTTTAATATTTTTTTTAAATTATATTTTTTTCCTATAACTTCCTAAGTCATTATACAACTTTAAATTAAATTAAGTAACATGAAACAATATGAAACAACATTAAATAACATTAACCAACATACAAATTATACAACATAAAACAAAAAAACATTTAACAACATGAAACTTAAACAATATTTTTAAAAACATTTAACAATATAAAACTTAAATGCCTACTCCATGCTTCTTTTGGCCCAAAGATGTGCAACAAGATCCTGTTGTAGGTACTTGTTTGTGGCACGAGAACGTATTATTCTATAGCACCTCATGTACTCATTTATAGAGATACTACCAATTCTTGGATTGAAAGGCAAATTAGGCTCATCATATATTTTTGCACGAGCCCTTCTTAACCTATTTGGATCTTCTTGGTCGTCATCGGACTCTCCATCAATATACCCATCTCGCTCATCCTCCACTATCATATTGTGTAATATGATGCAAGACATCATGATGGAGTCCAAATTTTCTTGACTCCACCCTCTTGTCGGTTCACTAATGATCTTCCACCGTGCTTGTAGAATACCGAAAGCTCTCTCAATATCTTTCCGGTATGCCTCTTGGTGTAAGGTAAACAACTTTTCTGCGTCATTCCTAGGATTTGGAATTGCTTGGACACATGTCGCCCACTTTGGGTAAATGCCATCTGCCAAGTAATACCCCATATTGTATTGACGGTTGTTGATGTTGTAGTCAAATTAACGTGTTTTACCTTCCGTCAAGTTATTGAAGAGGGGTGAACGCCCAAGAACTGTAATGTCATTTTGGGATCCAGGGACTCTAAAGAAAGCATGCCAGATCCATGTGTCATATGAGGCAACTGCCTTTAACACAACAGTTGACTTTCTCGACCTTCCGCTAAAGCCTTTTTGCCATCTAGTGGGACAGTTCTTCCAATCCCAATGCATGTAGTCTAATGACCCTATCATGCCCGGAAACCCACGATCTTCAGCTTTGCGAAGGAGTCGATTAAGATCTTTTTGATTTGGCTCGCGGAGGTACTCGTCTTTGTAAACCTGAACAATTGTGTCACAGAATTGTTCAAGAGTATCAAGGCATGTAGACTTAGACATATCATAGGTTTCATCCATTGAATCAGTTGGGGAGCCATAGGGCATCATTCGGAGTGCAACAATAACCTTCTGATGAGGTGATAAACCAGGGCGGCTTGCTCTGTTCCGCTTCTGTCGAAAGTATGGATTAATTTGCTAGACATCACAAAGTAAACGCTCGAAGACATGACGCCTCATCTGGAAGCGACGTCTAAAATCCTATTCTGTGTACACTGAATTGGGGTTGAAATAGTTGTTCATCAGGCATGTGACATCGCTTTGTTTCGTGGTTTGTAAGAGCGACCAGCAATAGAGCCACCCCATTGAGGTTATTCCTTAGTTGGCTGACACACCATGGCCGCAGCCATGGCTGCTGCTCTGTTTTGTTTGTTGCGCCTTAGTTGAACTTCTTCATCAGACTCCTCATCTTCTCGTCTCATTTGCGCCCATTTTGGTTCCAATTTGGAATTGGATGAGGACCCCCAGTTAGAATCCGAAGAGGATCCAAAGTTGGAATTCATTGTAAACTTGAATTGAAATAGATTGAATTCAAAGTTGTGTGAATTATAACCCAATATCCACCCTATTTATAGCAAAAGAAAAATTCAAATCCAACGGCTAGCTAACGTAAGCATGATGTCAGCTACCAACGGCTAGCTGAAATCACTTAGTTGTTGGATTTGAATTTAAGTTGTAGTTTTTAAATAATAAATTATGTTTGACCCTTTGACCCTCGGTTGGAGACGATTTTTTGTGACAGGGCTAAAACGAGTCCTATGGCCTTTTGGCCATCGGTTGGAGACAGAAGCAAATATAGCCCTGTACTGTTCATTAAAATATTAATTTCTTGGAGGGTAAGAGGGCTAAAATGAGCCCTCTGGCCAGCCCTCGATTGGAGATGTCCTAAGAGTTGTTTTGGGACCAGTTTACCAATCAAACAACGACTTTGATTAATTGGACTTGAATTTTCCCGCCTCTTATTTCTCTCCTTTCATTCCACTTTTTTATTCTAACTGTTCAAAAGAAATTATCTAACTGCCTAGAACTGAGTCACATATTTAATTAGCGTTATTTTATTTTATTTTTATTGTTTTTGTTCAACAATCATTCCTTTTCTTCACCCCCATTCACGCCACCATTTATGTAATACCCTGTCCTTTCTTTTTTACATTGAGTGTTGTTTTTCGGTATTTCACGTTTTGTCTTATTTGACCTTAAATTGTGAACCACTGGGACCTACTTCTACACTCTTGTCCCCTTACTTTTCCCCCTATCCCGTGTGACATCCCCACTCCCCTTTTTCTTTCTGTCACTTCTCTCTCCCTCTAAACTCTCTCATTTCACTCACATCTCTAAGCTCTCTCTTGGTTCACTCTATCTCAGCCCTCCCTTGGGTATTTGTCAAAACTAAATTTTTTCAAGGATTAATACCTTAGTTTCCTATTAAATTAAATAAGGAATTTTAACACCTAAAATGTCCATAAAAATTAAAAAAAAAAAAAAAAACCTAAAACGGATTCATACCCAGGCCCAACTGAATTGGACAGCTCGAAAGGAGCCCAACTGAATACGTATTGCGGGCCACGCCTCAAAGAGACCGACCCAGGCCCAAACGGAATTCGAAATTTAAAACAAAATACCTACCCGAACCAGGAATAATTAGAAAGGGAAAGATGGAACAAAAGGAAAAGTTTCCTGATGAAATTAGGAAGCCAATACTTTCCTAATCCAAGCATGATTAAATCTTTATATATACCAACAGTGTGCTTCTCTTATCTTCCACACTTTCCAAGCATTTACGTTCAATCGAAAAATTAGCAATGAAACTAGAAGAAGAAGACCACCACCCTTCAAAAGTACGACTGTTCGGCGTTGGCCTTGGCAGTAGTTTGAATGATCCTTGCGGAGGACACGAACCCTCTACCGATCTGTATCTGTGGGATCCGACCTGGGACTACAGCTCAATTTGGAAAATCAAGAAGAGGCTAGCGGCGAGTGACCTCGGAGAGCTGAGCAGGCTGTTGATGCCAAAAGAGGCAGCGCGAAAACACGTTATGTCTTACTTGGACGACAAGTTAGCCAAGATGGTCGACAGTAAAGAGGGCTTACCAGTTACGGTTGTGGACCGGGATACGTGCAACCTGCATGAGTTAACTTTTAAGCATTGGAACTCTGGTGATTTTTACGTTCTGAATGGAGGTTGGAGACCGAAGTTTGTGGTTCGGAGAGGCTTGAAGGAAAATGACGAAATCGGTCTTTACCTTGACTGGGACTGGAAAACTGCCAATTACATCTTCAAGTTTTCTGTTCTGCAAGGAGCAAAGTAGTTTAATAATTAGCTAAGCTAGTTTAGTTTTTATTTTTATTTTTGTCAAACTAAGCTAGCTTAATCCTGACTCTGAATAGTTTATTGGCGCTTCATGTAATGGGATTAGTTTAGTTACTTTTTTAATTGTGACTGTGATGAGTTCTGTATGGTTATAAGTTTTTGTTCCAGGATAATTGTTAGACTTTTTTTGTGTACTTTGAGTGCTTCACTATATGCATTAAAATGTCTCTGTTAACAGAAACAAATAATACAAGTTTTCGTTCAAATGTTTAATTTTGCATGAGACATCCGTCAAGGGGTTTCGGAACACAAAAAATGTATGGGATATCCGTCGAGGATTTGATGAAAAAAACATTCTATTTATGGATGTGCAATGGATTTATGGCTTCAGAGTATGAGATGCACTTTTTTGTTAAGTCAGATGCCTATAATTTTGGTGTGTTAGCCACTTTCAGCATGGAGAAAATGAGGAGGATCTTCTAAGCTTTGTTAAAATAGACAGTGTTGGAGCAGAAAAATTCAGGTACTTCAATCCTCCCCCCCTGTTCTTAAGTGATTATTAGCTTTTTTATAGGCATAAAATGCTTGGACTCCAAGTTCCACATTCCTTGTATTTCTCCATGTTTCAAATCCATGGAAGCGTTCAATCATGCTCCTTTATTCTAACTCCATTCCCCCAAATTTAGGATTCATGGGAAGTGGCTCATTGCTTGAGCCTTAATTTTTGCACCCACAGATAGTAGGTGCTACATGGTGTGATTTTGATGTGGGACGGAATTGGTGTTTTTTTAGGTGGGGGAAAATTAAAATAACACTAATTTCATCATATCAGATTCATTCTTCATGTAAATGGCTATGATTTGTTAAAAGAAATAACGTATACACACCATTTTCTCTTTATGCACACCTATCGCTACAAGAAACAGGGGCAACAGTCACCGAAGTAATTTGATACGAGAATACGATCCTTATGGTGAAATACATGTATCAACTGACTGTCATTATCTATTATTGCATCTGAACCGGGTCCATCCGTTAGTTTTCATTATGTCTCACCTCCTAAAGTTTCACATATATTCACGACTTATTGTTGATTAAAAGATGCACAAGCTGTTTAATTGTATTCGTCTGATATTCCTCGATGTATCGTTCCATTATTTTCAGTGAATGCATTGGTCTGCTTCCTCTGGACATACGGATGGCTAGGCCAAGCAAACGAGAAAGTTACCATTGGTTTGTTCTTGCTGGCTCAATCCAGAGGTTGAATTGTATTAGTCTTCCAAGCAAGAACTAATCAGAAGCTTCAAGCTAGTCTTGTTTCATTACTTCTAGGTCGGACCAATTCGAGCACATGCACGTACATTCGGGATTTCTCTTTGTTTTCAAATACTATTTATCTTCTGTGTTTTGATTATCGTTCAATAAATTCAATCTTAATATCATAAATAAACACAAATGTGCTGGAGGGTAAGGTGTGCAGCAATTACTTTAGTCTAAAGCAAGAGGGGAGGTGGCACTGTGCAATTTTGGGTACATTTCATTTTATTAACGAAAGTGCCACTGAGTCTCTTTGCCGCTGCTTTTGTTGGATTTAACGTTATTTACAAAATTACCACTGGGCTTCAGGATGGGTTTTGGGTCTTTGGGCTGGATGTGAACGACGATGGTTTTGATGGGTTCCTGGTGGGCAGAGCACAAATGGGTTGCCAAGAAAGTCGATGAGGGAGTGAGAAAGAGTGAGAAAACGAAGGAAAACGATGGAAAATGTGGGAAAGTTTTGGTCTTGGAAGCTCCCATTGCTTAGAGAGAGAGAGAGAGAGAGAGAGAGAGAGAGAGAGAGGGAGGGAGGGAGGGAGGACAGAGAGAGTTCTTCGGCTAAATGGGTTGCTTTCTTCTAGGTGATGAAGAATAAGGAAGCAACGAGTGTGTGTGGAGGAAAATCTGGATAAGTAAAGTAGTTATTTAATTACTGCATCTATGGTTGGATTTTCAATTTTTTTAAATTTTGATTTATTTATGGAAAAAACAGAGTGAGAGAGAGAGAGAGATCCAGGAAGCAATAGAAGGGTTGACGGGTTGGAGGGAGAGGATCGCCGGGATTTTTGACTCGGGGGCGGGTGGCTGTGGCTGTGGGAGATGCATCGGTCAGAGGGTCGTTGGCGGAGGAGAGGAGGGGGACAGAGGGACTGACAGTTAGAGTCAGGTTTGTGTCTTTATAAATTAGGGGGTTGCGCTGTGCTCATTTCTGTGTTTCTTCATGCTTTCCTGCTGTTTCCTTCTCAACATATCAAATTGAGGTTGCTTTTCCGCTTCACATCGTTTGAATATCCCTCTGTTGCTAGATTGTTTCTCCATACTTTGTTGCTTCTGTATTTCTGTGATGAGGTTGTTGGGGAGATTAGGCTGTTTTAGTAACAGTTTAGCTCCTCTGTTGGTAGATTGTTTTTCCAATTCTTGGTTGCTTATGTATTTGTGTGATGCACTTTTTAATTTTCTTCTTGACATGTATGTAGATCAAACACAAGCATACACATCAAACCATGCATTCACAGAGCAGGCGCCAAAGAGACCATCATTGAGGTATTTGTTTATCCATTCTTAATTTTGTTAGGTGTTGGACAAAAGGATTTGTAATACAAATCTCTTAACTGTGTTCGAATGCGGACTCTAGTTCTCTCTAATCTTAACTGTTAGGGTCCTCTGGTATATTCTCATATCTCTTCTGCTTGCCAGTCATGTATAGAGAAGAGTTTGTAATTTGCATGTGCCAACTACTGTAATATATATTTCAGACTGATGGATCTGTGCGTTGCCAAACAGTGATGCTTACTCTTACTATAAACTGGGCGACAGATACAAAGTCGGTTGCACCTAGGTTTTTGTCTGAGTCCCAGTGTCATAGAACCATTCATAACCCTAACCCCTACATATTTGTAACGTGACGAAATGATGTTAATTATATACAGAAGAGTAACCGTATCTTTTTGCTTTCAGCTTTCTGCAATGAATAAATTTCAAACGATGGTGTAAAAAGCCGCAGGATTGCCCTGCTGGGCTGGCATGATATTCTTAGAGTAATACACAGAAATTTTTGGTGTTGGCAACTGAAGGTGCAGTTGCATGTGCAGATTAAATCCTTAGTTCGATCTGTTCGCTTAATTTAAGTATCAAAATCTTTTTAATCAAAGGATGGAGTGTGATCTCAAAACCTTAAAAGTGAAATAATAATGTGTCATCTCTCTCTCGTCGCATCCTTATCTTCTATATGGTACATAACGTCTACAACAACTGACCATTACTTTTGATTTACTGACATGCATGCTTTATGCTTATCTATTGAAATCTATCTGCAACGGATATTTCTCTGTGTTTGCAAGAGTATATAGCAGAGAGGAATGGATTGAACTAAAGATGCTTTGCCGGTGTACAATTGAAGTTTAGAGTTTAGGGTTGACTAACAACTGGTAGTGACCCAACCCAAAAAATCTGATGCCAAGAGCCGTGGGGAGAGAGAGCTTAGCTGGAAAGGGGATGGCAAACACCAGAATTTCAGATTAGTAATGCTTGTGGAATCAGCATGTATACGGAACCATGTGCCCTATATATGTGTATACCCAAATATTGCAACCAAACTTAATTAGTTGCCTGATTTTAGTTTTTGTTAACAAAACGATATTCTAAACTAAGCTATTAATCCTCAAGGAGGGAGAGTCGAATTTGAGTACAAAAAGGACACTAAACGAACTGACCTAATGATCATATTTGCACCTGTTTGTTGGGAAATAATGGTTGCTGATTTTAGCAATGGATTGAGTCTCTCTATTTGCTATGATTATCTCTCTAAACAAGCTTGATATGATTATTAATCTTTGTTTTTCTTCTGTTACATTATTTGATTCATTTGTTGTTGCTGCTGTGAAATCGCTGTTCGATGCAATGTGCAACCAGCAGAAGCACGACATTCATGAACTATTTTCTTTCAATTCCTCCTTAAACATGAGAGGGCGTAGTGGCATAAGCTGTTTGGCACAAGCTTATTTAAAACTTATGTAATCGACTCTTTTTTCGTGTCATTTCATGTTGGTTGGGTGAAGTTTATTTGCGGTGTTGTGAACCTATAATTCTGTTATTCGAACTGCAATATATAAACTTGGTTATTTACTTCTCTCGCCATCGAGCCACAAAAGTTGTTCCTGCACTCAGTTCTTTATGACAAGATCAAACAAATTTAATTTGCCTTTATATTCAAATGTGTTGAAGTAGTTGTGAGTTGTATGACATTACTGTTCAATTATAGCCTTGGCTGAGGCCCCTTGCAGTTTACGCAACATTTCACCTAGGCCTTAAGCTTTCGTATTCTTCATTGAACCAAATTAGTTGTGTTGGATTCAAAATATTTCTAAAATCTCTTTTTTCTTTTGGTGTGCCTTTGGTCATTTAACTAAAATTTCATTAAATTTGGTCTTTAAATTTGAAAGTCTCTGAGTTGCTAATGAATTTACTTTGTTTGCAAATTTCAGAAATTTGGATTGTTGGAGGAAGAAGTTGGTTCCTTGCCATTTTGAGGTATATAATTTCATATCTATCCGTCGTCTTTCATTCTCTGTCGGGCCCTAAAGATTTCTATCAAATTTTGATCCGTTCGAGTCGCTGTAGACAGCCTGACTTCACTCTTCTCTCTGTCGTCTTTCATTCTCGATCCACCGCTGCATTAATTTTTCGGCCGTATTGCAGGTACGATTTAGAATCAGAAGCATGCACAAAATCTCCATCGCCGTGGTCAGATTCACCCCTCCATCTTCGCTGCTCTTCATAAATTGAGCTCAGCCATGCAAGTCAGATGCCAAACCTCCTGATCTTGGTTTCGACACACTCACAGGTAAAATTTTCTTACCTTATGCCTTTAACTTCATCTCCGATCATAGTAGATTAGGGAAAAATGGAAGATGACTGTCTCATCTATGTATTCTCTATGTAGAAGCCTCAAGATCGAAGACGATGGTGTTTAGGCGTGAAAGAAAGCACCAAAGAGTTCAGATCTGATGTTTAAAAATACGGAGGACATGAAGTTCTCAAATCCAAGATGAAAAGTTATAATCCACGCCTTTGTAACTATTTGTATCCTTGATATAATTTTGCCATTAGTTTTTTTTTTTATATTTTTTTTATGGCAAGTAGAAATCTTAGAAGTTAAAGAAACGAGCGATAAAAAATTGTTGTATCAACATCACCTCTTTAGTTCTACGAGAGGAACTAAATAAAACATTTTTCTTGAATCATATAAGCCTGCAAGAAGCAAAACAAGCTAAGAGTCATTTATACAATATAAACGCATGAACTCTGTTCGAATTCTTACTCTTATTCTCTCTAATTTTTTGCTGTTTAGTTTGGACTCCCATCGCAGCATCATCATTTGCTCTTGCAGCTGCTTTTGATGCAGAGGTCCTCAGCCATGACATTTGAATCAAAATTCTGGTATGCCACTTGACCTTTGATGCAGTGCTTCCCCGTACTTTCCATTTGAGTGATTGTTATTTTTGTTCTCTGTAGTTTTTAGGTTTATGGATAAAATATCTGAGGCCTCTTTATTCTTCGATATGATTCCAATTTGGCTCTGTATTATTTCTTTAAGAACATTTCAAATGAGTCTATTTGTTTCTGAGATGTGTGTTGTAAAATTCTCCTCTTTTTTTGGCTTCCTACTTTAGGGCTTATTAACTTTAGAATTTGTACCATAACGATTAATTGTTTTTACTTTTCTGAAAAATAGAAGTCTTCTTGGTCAGTCATTTTGCACTGGAATTCTTCTTAGTCGGTCATTTTTATCTGATGCGAAGACCTTTGTATCAATCATTGTTTCAGTTTATCAGTAGAAATGAATGACTTCTTTGTTATAAAACCCCTCATGCTGCTGAAGCACTTTTACTACTTTTTGAGGTATATGTAAATTTTCAAAGAAATCGCATGATACCAATAAATCAGAGGTTTAAACATAGTAAATCTTGCAAGCAATGTGTTGGAAGAGTTTTATGCTTCATAGAACAGTTTTGTTCTTAAAGGCTGTCAAAATTTGGGGTGTTGGTGGGATATTCAATTGGTGGTAGGTACTGGTGAAAGATCAGATTTTGGTAGGATTTGTTGTTGGGAATCACATCTTTGCAATCACATTTTTTTGTTTTTCCCAAGAACTTTGGTAAGATTTTGGTAGGACATAAATGAAGAGAACCTTCAAGACTTAAACTGCTGCCATCTTTCTGGTGTGCCTGATGTTTATGTTCGGTTGAATTTCAACTTCCCGGTAAGTTTATTATAAGCAATCTCATGGTGGTTTGGAAATAGCATTGACTATTTGTATAGTACAAACTTCTGTGTAGCACCTACTCTTCTACTTATGCTACAAGGAATCATGACTCAATTTTGAATCACTGTGCAGGTGCATTTTAGCCACACACTGACAGCTACTGCTGCACTTTAGGTACAATTAAACAACCATCATTTTCCAATTCATGTGAAAAACTCATATACATTGTATATAGTTGGGACTTTAAAAAATCCGCCATTTTGTTTGTACATAGGCTTTTAATGTAAATTCAATAGAATGTAGATCCAACTTAAAGACTTATTTTACCATGTCGATTCAGCTGCCTTGATTGGTTTTTGAATAATTTAAAAATTGGTGTGAAACTATGGTTACGAATTCAAAACCCGCCGTGGAGATCGGGCATTTTTGCTAGCATCAACTATAGTAAAGAATAAGGTGTGCGGTAATATCAACTACTGTAACTTTTCTTGCTCGTTACATCGTAGTAACCACCATGTATTTGCCGATTACAATCAATCTAAGCCGAGAAGGAACTAAGAAACAATCAGTTTCAAATCGACAATTGTATTCTGACCACAAAGTAGAAAGGTATATCGAACTAAACGAGTAAATAATTGTCAGAATTGCATATTATAATTTATTTACTTTGTTGACCGAGATAATGCCTGCACCGACAAGCAAATAGAAGTTGGCCCAGCCAACTACTCCTGTTCCAATCTGTGGTTTACTTTATTTCAACGGTTGAATAGTATAAGTCTCGGAAGAAGCTTCCTTAAATATTTAATTTAGCACTCCCGTCTATATCAGCATCTTCAATTCTAACAGTGTGAAATATCGCTGATGAAAGAATACATACAAAGATATAATATAAAAGAGAAACTTGCTTATATAATGATTATACAATGATGTCATTGTAACGGTATTTCAAACTAATCACATAGTATTTGATTTGAGATTACAATGCATTTTAAATTTCAACTTACCAATATAACAGTGTGTTATTGGCTTGAGACCGCCACAATAGCATCATTTTTTCATATACGTGAAAAAGTTGTAAACGAAAAGCTAGATAATTAGAGATCATGTAGAACACTTAAACATGCATGTATAAAGGAATGATAGCAAGTAGTAATACCATATCGTAGCTAGAGCTATTACTAAAAGTCTGGTATTCCCACCACCGCGTCTTGCGTAAAGTGAGATATTCATTGACTTCGTTCTTCATAAATAGATGTGTAGCAGGTTTTCCATCACAGCTATAATGCCAGCAATGGATTCCTCAAGATTTCTATTCTGCCTCTTTCCCATTCTGTTTCTCATGATTAATCAAGCCCTTGCTCAATATTGCATAGACGAAAAAGGAAACTATACCACCAATAGTACCTATCAGACAAACCTCAACCGCCTCCTCTCCTCCCTGCCCTCCAACGAAAACGGCAACGGGTATGGCTTTTACAATGCATCCTATCGCCTAAACTCGTCGAACGAGCACATTTATGCAATCGGACTTTGTAGAGGAGATGTCAAGGCGGAAGATTGCCGTAGCTACCTAAATAATTCCCGATATACTCTCCCTCAGAGTTGCCCTAATCGGAAGGAAGCAATTGCAATTGGTTGGTATGACGAAAATTGCATGTTACGCTACTCCAACCGCTCCATCTATGGCGTCATGGAAACTGAGCCTTCGCGGTATTACTGGAACATAAATAACATATCGTCGTCCGACCTGGATGGATTCAACCAAGAGCTGAGGAAGCTACTGGACAGCATAAGAAGTGAAGCTGCAGCTGGCGGTTCTCTTCGGAAATTTGCATTCGGAAACACAAGTGGCCCAACTTTCCAAACAATATTTGCACTAGCGCAATGCACGCCAGACATATCAGAGCAAAGTTGCAGTGATTGCTTAGTTGGGGCTTTTGCATATATCTCCCAATTTTACGGGAAAGTAGGTGGGGGAGTTAATAGACCTAGCTGTTACTTTAGATTCGATCTTTACCCCTTCTATGACCCTACAACTGTCAAACAACTGCCATCTCCGTCACCAATAACACCACCAATGCGTTCTCCACCACCATCAACCAATACCACAAACACTTCACAAGGTACGTACGCACAACTTATATGTACACTCCATTATATACGCGGATGACTGTATATTTACTTGACACTGATCTCAAAATTTAATTGATCAATGGGAACTCCTCTCTTTGATAGATCAATCACTTAAACATTTTATTTAGAATCTCATGTGATTAGAGAAGATATATTTCTCATTTTACTTTGCAGGATCGAAGAGCAGCAAATCTCGGACTGTCATCATTATTGTTGTGCCAATTATTGCTTCTTTGGTACTAGTAATGTTCGTGGGCATTTGTCTAAGAGTACGGAAGGCAAAGAACAAGCTTCAAAGCAATTTAATTCCAGGTACGTACACAGTAACATTAATTTAACACAATTTGCTTCAAGTGGGAAGCCTAGTACTGTTATGTCATCTAGATCTAATTATGTTACATATGAAATTTTTGTTAAAATTGTACTGCAGGCGAAGATGTGGGCGAAATTGGAAGTGCAGAATCCTTGCAATTTGATTTTGACACCATTAGAATTGCCACAGATGACTTTTCTGAAGCCAATAAACTGGGACAAGGGGGATTTGGTTCTGTTTACAAGGTACTATATAACACATCTATTGAAGATAAGATTCTCACATCATA
The DNA here is from genome assembly GCF_041283825.1 of Pyrus communis. Classification (NCBI taxonomy): domain Eukaryota; kingdom Viridiplantae; phylum Streptophyta; class Magnoliopsida; order Rosales; family Rosaceae; genus Pyrus; species Pyrus communis. The sequence goes on from NC_142569.1 coordinate 1,455,863, forward strand.
CCTTACAAAATAAAATACAATATATAGTGATTGTTCCACTATCACCAATTTCATGTATATATTCCTTGAATGCAACCTTTTCGTTTTGATACTCTTTCAGGGTAGGTTATTCAATGGACAAGAAATAGCAGTGAAAAGGCTCTCCGTAAATTCTGGACAAGGAGATTTGGAGTTTAAAAATGAGGTCTTGTTAGTGGCAAAGCTTCAACACCGAAACTTAGTTAGGCTCTTGGGTTTCTGCTTGGAAGGAGTTGAAAGGCTTCTTATTTATGAGTTTGTCCCTAATGCAAGTCTGGACCACATCATATTTGGTATTTATGCTTCAATGTTCTTTTTGTACAATTTTAGCTTTAACTTCAAAATTTTACCATAAAATCTCATTCTTGTGACATACAAGAAACATTGTAACCTTGGTTTGAATTGAACATGCAGACCCAATCAAGCGCGCACAATTGGATTGGGATAGGCGCTACAAAATCATAGTAGGCATTACTCGAGGGCTCATTTACCTTCATGAGGACTCGCGACTTAGAATTATTCATCGTGATCTCAAAACTAGTAATATCTTGATAGATGAAGAAATGAGTCCCAAGATATCAGATTTTGGCATGGCAAAATTGTTTGGGGTTGATCAAACACAAGGCAACACCAGTCGAATTGTGGGGACCTAGTAAGTACTCGACGAGGCTACATGGCTTATATTATAATTGTGTTAGTCTATATCAATAATCCAAAGTTCTCATCTAAGTTAGTGATCATAAAACCAACATATATTATTCTTGTATCGATATGCAGTGGATATATGGCTCCAGAATATGCGATGCATGGAAACTTTTCTGTTAAGTCGGATGTCTACAGTTTTGGTGTCTTAGTTTTGGAGATAGTGAGCGGACAGAAAAATAATTCCTTTCGTCATGGCGAGAATGTAGAGGATCTTCTAAGCTTCGTAAGTGCTTAAACTATATGCATAATGCAACCAAGAAAAATAATTTATCTCTAACTATATTTCTATGCATTTCACAACGTAGGCATGGAAATGTTGGAGAGAAGGGAGAGCTTCGAATCTAATAGATCCCGCGTTGACGAATGGTTCAAGAAATGAAATAATGAGATGCATCCATATTGGGTTGCTACGTGTGCAAGAAAATATAGCCAATAGGCCAACCATGAATGCTATTGTTCTAATGCTTAACAGTTACTCAGTCACACTTCCAGTACCCTCACAACCAGCATTTTTCAGAGATAGTAACGTTGGATTTGACATGACTTTGGGATGGAAGAATAGTTCGGAGGTGATTACAACCGAGTCGGATCGATCCAAGAGCAGCTCTGTCAAAGCACCAGAAAATGACGTTTCATTGATCACCGAAGTATATCCTAGATAGCTTCTTAAGATGAAAACTGCATTTTTTTTTAAAGATTATAATGTGTAATTTACCATTCATTTGGTCAATTTTCTTTTCAATGGTTTAGGTAATTTGCAATAAGGCTTGTAATGTATAAGAGATAGACTAAGAGTTGTTTTGGGACCAGTGTACCAATCACGGTAGAAATTTAACCAATCAAACGAGGACTTTGATTAATTGGAATTGAATTTTTTCCTCTCCTATTTCTCTCTCCTTTCATTTTGATTTTTTTTTTTTCAAAAGTAATTATCTAACTGCTTGGAGCTGTGCCACATATTTAATAAGCCTTTTTTTTTTATTTATTTATTATTTTTGTTCCACAATCATTCTTCTTCTCCACCCTTGTTCACGCCACCACTTAACCTTCCACCTCTTGCACACACCGGCCACGGTTTGACGATCTTCTCTCTCTCTTGGTGTTGAAAAGATTCAAACATTTGATGAAAAAATTTGGCGTTCATGGTTTGTTGATTCAAATGGGTTTGAATAAAAAGCAATAAAAAAAATAAAATAAGGCTCATTGAATATGTGGCTTAACTTCAAGCCAAAAGATTTCTTTTCAACGGTCTTAGCTGAAAGGAGGGGATAAGAGCCTGATTAATTTGGCAAGTCGCCCACCACTCCCATCTCTATCAACCTTCTATGACTAATCTTCATCACATGCGTTGCATAAAATGAGACCTTTTTTCACTTCATATGCAACATTGACACAAACATTTTACTGTGTTTTTAACCATACTGTGTCTTCGTCAGAAATGCTTTTTAATTTGGAAGAATTTTTATAAGAATAATTGAGTGAAGATCTAAAAAATAAACGGTTTTGACTATAAAATAAAATATTGTGGAATTAATCCAAACACATAACGTCATCTTAAGTTATTGACCTTTTATCGCATGAGCGTTTATATATACATTTTTTTCCTTTTGACTAGAGTTAGTAACTAATTAGCTGGGCGGAGTGAAATGTATGCTGCAAAGAAATCATGACTAGTTCAACTAGTTAATTGTCATTTACCTTCACCTAGGGATAGGCAACGATTATGGCAGGTGGGTAACCGTGGTTATTTACCCATAACTGTTTATGCTCATACCTATATAACCGTTTATCCGTTGGGTAATTGCCTAAACGGTTATACTCATACCCATAACCGTTTATAAACGGTTAACCATACCCATAACCGCATATTCATTTAATCGTAACCGTTTAATAGCTATTAACCCGTTTCTCTTTTTTTTTTACCATTACCCATTTTTCACCCATCTACATGTTTTTTAACAACTTGAAAATTAAAAAAAAAAATTGTCATAATTTTCTTTTCTTTTTTGACAATTAAACAACGTTATACGTACATTCATCGTACATTTCCGTATTTTATACCATTCTAATAATTGAAATAATTGCCGGCAAAGATTCTTACGTGGGTTATTTATATGCTCTGCAAGCACCCTCAAATGCAAGAAAAGGTTGCAATGGAAGTTCGAGAAGCAGCAAATCTGAAAGATGATTCAAGCATTGTTGAACTTGCAGACAGTCTTCATGAAGATGCCCTTAATAAAATGCAGTATCTCTTAGCAGTTTTGACTGAGACACAGAGGCTCTACCCTGCAATTCCACTGGTAATTTGACTAACATCTTAACTAAATCTAATGCATGCATACTGCAAGGGAAATGAATTCAGTGCGCTCCTGTTTATTTTTCTCACTTAAATTTCTTTTGATTTATTCAATTTAAGGATAGAAATACTTCACGGATTATCGTTTGTTACTTTTTACTTAATTAAAACACTACTATATAAACCATGCACTATAGTCAATAACATTGATCTAAGTTTTGTCCGATAGAGAATATGGTTTGTGTTAATTTTACATATATAAAATAAATGGGTAAATGGTTATACCTATAACCGTTTATTTATCTAAACGGTTACCCATAACCATAACCGTGAAGTTTAAATGAGCGGAAAACCGTGATTATCCATAACCGCAGGTATTTTGCCCATCTCTACCTTCACCGTTACTTTACCCTAAAAAAGAAAGATGAGGACAAAAATAGTGCAAGCATTATAATTTGTTGCACACTTCCACTAAACTGAACGGATTCTAATTTCATGACGATGAATATCCAGAATCAACTTTTGTTTGCTTTTTTTTTCACCTGTATCTGTCTTTTATGTTGTTATTTTCCATGATCACTTTTTTGGTAAACATAAAATTGACTATTACTGATCAAGAGAAAGAAAAAAGAATGCTCCCGTTACAACGACGTCTTCTGACTGCCCACTCATCGTTTGTTTATACAAAGAGTAAATGCTAGATTAAATTTGTAAATAAAATTTTATAAGTTAAATGATATAGAAGTTGATGATTGAATTATTGTACTTAAGCGTTGATAAACATGTTTATTTTCTATTGGTGACGCATCATTGATTAATTTGTTTTGCAAATTTTATCTACAAAAATTTAGCCTTCCCTGCAATACTCATATCCAAAACAATTTTTTTTTTTTTCAAATGAGATCCTTGTAATGTCCTAGCAGGTTTCACCTTCTACATTATAAGAGCAACTCCAGCGTGGGCTGGTGCTCGGGGGACGGTGGACCAAATAGGGCCAGGTAGCCCGGCCTTGAAGCTCCAGCCTGGGCAGCCCGAGGGAGAATAAAGGCCTGAGCTCCGGACTCCTGAGGAATGATAGGATTAAAAGCACACCACAAAGTAGCACACAAATGTCCTATTGATTTTCCTTATTAACACTAAGATTTGTCAATTGTAGCATATGATAATAAGTGTCTTTCCCGCACAAGATTGTTTTATCTAATTACTTAAAATGTCACAAAAACTGGGTTATTGTTCCTACTGACTAGCCACCAAAAAATATAATTATTAAACTGACTTACACTTATCTAAAGTCTACGAAATTTTATATGCAAATACTAGACACACAGCGCTACACCCACACAAATTTTTGGGATTTTTGGAGTTAATTTTCTATTTAAATTAAATCGAGAACAGAAACAGATTTTAAGTAGTTCACAAATTAAGAAAAACGAGTTAGGGGAAGTGCTATCCACCACCAAATAATCATGCAAACATGTTATGTTTCATTCAAATTCCTTCTATTTCTGGATGAAGATGTTCAAGTTGGTTCAATGTTAGAACTCAACCTATTACTCTTTCTTATGCAGTATGTTAAGAGAATGACGTTTTCAACTTAACTTAGTCCCTAACATGCAATCTAGAATGGCGTGTTCATAGATTTAACAATTAGAAATCATTAAGAATGAAAAGAGTTTGAGTCATCACAAGGCATTGTAAGTACTGGCGTTGTCTTACTTATCCTAGAAATTGATTCACATGTTAATCACAATTAACAAGTACTACTCTAGAACATATGTAGGTCCTCATTCGACAAGGGTAGACACACACATATTCATAGCATTAGAATCCTAGATATGCTTACTAAGTATGCATCCATAGAAAACACATAAAGAATTCATAAAGAATTCATCTGTAGAAAACACTGACAGCTACTGCTGCACTTTTAGGTACAATTAAACAATCATCATTCTCCAATTCATGTGAAAAACTCATACATTGTATATAGTTGGGACTTTAAAAAATTCGCCATTTTGTTTGTACATAGGCTTTTAATGTAAATTCAATAGAAAACACATAAAGAATTCATCAACGAGACAAGTAGTGAACCAATTTTCATCCATTCATAAAAGTAATTCAAACGAAATGTCATAATAAACTTGCAATCATATTCGGGGCTTCAAACAACCCCTAACTACTAAAAATTTAGTTACACAACCCTTAAGTTAAAACAAAAGATAGACATGAGTTTGAGAAAATAGAACCGAAAGAAATCGACTGAGGACTCCCCTTTCCTTCCTTCCATAATGCTACTTTTAAACCAATTCTTGCTGCATCATTTTCTTCTCCGTAACTCACCCGCTAATAGTCATTTAGTGATGACAATAAGTGAGAGGAAATGGTAAAACAATTGTAACTCCTTGGGTAGCCTTTATGCCAATTACTTCCTCTTAATCCTCATCCTTAATTCCATTTCCTCTGATATTTGAATAGGTGTCAGCTGGTTTGTTCTTGACTACATCAGTTTTGGCTGCTAGATTTATTGGATTTATTGCCTTCAATACTTTCTTACCAGTTAGAAACTACTTAGCCTCTTGGGAACCTTTTAGTGTTAAAACAGCCATAACTTCTTCTAGAAAAATGATATTAACAATCCGCGAAATACTCTAGAAAATAGACATCCGTAGCTTTCCAAGCATATAAGGCTCATTTTCTAATTCATTCTGAGCTGTCCGTAACTTACTTCCAAAGTCAGTTGATTTGCACAGACAGTTTTGACGAATTTGTTACTAAAATCCCACTTGTGCTATTTTTCTTTTCTTTGCTTGACAAATCCCATAAAACACAAAAACAAAGTAAATAGCTCAAAAATATAAGGAACTAACTAAGAAAAGACAAGTGAATTTGATGTAAAATATATATAAATATGACCTTATCAAGGAATTGCCAGCCCGAGTGGATGTGACGCAAGGGCTGATGTCATCCTGGCATCAGCCCAATTTTATATTTCTTTTCTGTTAGGCGCTTGCACCTCACCCGCGCATGGGAGCGTGTCAGCCGACAGCTTTTCAGCGTATGGGGCCCGCGTCGTAGTCTGTTAAGGTTACCGTTCGATCTCAACGGCTCTTTAAATTGGACCGTCCGATTTGCAATGGTAATAAAAATAAAAAAATCTTATTTAATATCAACCGTTAGATCTGAGATCAACAGTTGATATTATTTTTCTTTATAAATAAATAAATAGAAAAAATAGTTTTAAAATAAAGAAAAGTTACCGTTGTGACACGTGGCACAATCTGGAGTGTTGGAATTTAATTTTTTTTTTAAATCCAACGGTAGAGATTAATTAGTTCAATAAAAAATTTAAAAAATTGTAAAAAATCCTAAAAAAAATCTGAAATTTTTTTAAAAAAATTGTTTTTACTTTTCGGAAATCCATCACAATAATTGTATTTTCGGATAATGACACGTGGCGCAACGAGTACGATTAAAAATCTTATCGGAAATCCATCACCAATAATTATCTTTTCGGATTTTATGACAAGTAGCGCAACGAGAACGATTAAAAATCTTATCCGAAATTACAAATAAAATTATTTTGTATTATTTTATAGTTTTTCGGATAATGACACGTGGTACAACGAGAACGATTAAAAATCTTATTCAAAATTACAAATAAAATTATTTTGTATTATTTTATAGTTTTTCGGATAATGACACGTGGTACAACGAGAACGATTAAAAATCTTATTCAAAATTACAAATAAAATTATTTTGCATTATTTTATAAATAAATAACAAATACTAATATTTTATTACCTATTACCAGAGCTATGGAAGTGCAACGGTAGAGATGCAAAAGGCAATTACTATTCATTAAGGGCAGTTACTGTTCACTGGGTGGATAGCATAGTGTATTGCCTGGGGGAGGGTTCCCACGCTGGAATTGCTCTAAGGATGATTGCTTAGTAAACAATTTTAAGATCATATTATGTGTGTCACTAATAGAAATAAGTATGTTAATCAGCAATTAAGTAATGATTCGATCATCAATAACCACATTATATGATTTACAATATGTAATTTAGATAGATTCCTTAACATTACCGTTTCCACTAATCAAGACTAGAAAAGACTAACTGGAAAGGTTCAAGTAGGCAAGGACCCAAACAGCAACAATTCACTGCTCATTCTCCGCCGCGTGCATGGTATATATTTGACTGACCAAAAACAAATCTCCTTAGGTCTTGGTCTTTCTTCATATAAAGCGTTCAAGATGACGATGGATTTGGTGCTAATTAATTACGTCCTGCCAATCAAACAATACCAGCATGCATACATGACATAAGGAATTAGGGTTTATCAAGTTAATCTATCAGCCATCTGGACTTCCGCTTTTGCCCATTGACAGTGACATTCAAAATGGTTCATGGTTTTGATTTTCTCATATTATATTATAAGGTTTTTGAATCATATTAATTTATATTTTGAGTTTTAATGATAAAGACAAAATAAATGGTAAAGTGAATAGTATCAAGATTGACTTTTTAGTATAAAAATGTAATTTTTCGTTAAAGTAAACAGTACCATAGACTTTTCGTTAAAACTCCCTTAAAATAAAGTAAACCACAGATTGGAAATGGAACAGAAGTCGTTGGCTGGGTCAACTTCTCTTTGCTTCTCGGTGCATGCATTCTCTCAGTCAAGAAAGTAAATCAATTATACTATGCAATTCTGACAATTATTTACTCGTTTGGTTCGATATACCTTCCTACTTTGTGGTCAGAATACGATTAATGTAAGATGATAAGGCTGGCAAGGGTCGGGCTAGACTGATTGTTTCTTAGTTCCTTAGTTCCCTTCGGCTTGGCTTAGATTGATTGTAATCGGAAGATTAAGGTATCAGGAAAGCAACCCCACAATGGTTGTGGTTTAGATTAATTAAAAAATTAATTAATTTTTAATTTTTAAAAATATTTCTTAATTTTTGACAAATAAAAGTATTATTGTGACCATGTTCGTGATATTTATTTTGTAACAATTAATCAGCCATTCTTGCTTGAGATGTGTCAGTTGTTGTGATGATGATATTGCTGCACACCTTACTCTTGCATCATATTTGTGTTTATTTATGATATTAAGATTGAATTTATTGAAAGATAATCAAAACACAAAAGTAAATTTATAGGCGTGCATAAAAAGAAAAGTAGTGTGCATAAATAGTTTCCGTTAACAAATTTGAGCCATTTACTAGAAGAATGAATCACACCATTTAGCACCACTAACAAGTTTGAGTCATCATGAATAATAGAAAGGAAAAATGGAAAATTAGAAATCTTGAGGAAACGGTTGCTGGCAATTTACTTTGGCCTTTGATCTGTAAAGGGAATGGAAAGCTATAACTAGCTAGACTACTGTAGTAAGAATGAAGTCATTGAAATCGTGTTTAGATCGAGATGCGAGCACTAGATGTTTTGAATTTTGAGGACTAATTGAATAGTATCCGGAAATTCAGATATAAATCTTCACACCATGTAGCACCTATCACAGTAAGAATCAATAGCACCTTTAGAAGAAAAATGAATCCAAAGGCCTAAAATACATTATAAATTCAGATATAAATTTTTCCTAAAAGGAAATTCAGATATAAATCTTCAAGCACTATCGAGGATAGACTTTAGTACGTTATCACGGAAATCTCATCTTCTGGTGTTTGACACAGTTGCTCTTAGATCGCTCCAACTAGCCGGATGTCACCCCTGAATTATTTTCCCGTCTCAGGGACATGTCAGATCCAATTCTACCGAGCTTATAAAACGCCTATTGTGAAGGTACTGGAAGAGTGACTGAGTAACTATTAAGCATTAGGACTATAGGATTCTTGGTTGGCCTATCAGCTGTATTTTCTTGTATGCATAATAACCCAATGTGGATGCATCTCGTCACTTCAGTTCTTGAACTAGCCCTCGTTGTGGGATCTATTAGATTTGAAGTTGTCCCTCCCCTCCAACTTTTACATGCCTGCAACCATTAATTCGTGATAATTTGTAGAAATATAATCAGTGATAAATTAATTACTTGTTTCTTGGTTGCATTACGTTTCAGTGACACCAAAACTACTATCTGTGGGTGCAAAAATTAAGGCTCAAGCAATGAGCCACTTCCCATGAATCCTAAATTTGGGGGAATGGAGCTAGAATAAAGGAGCATCATCGAACACTTCTATGGAAATTGAAACATGGAGAAATACAAGGAGTGTGGAACTGGAGTCCAAGCATTTTATGCCCATAAAAAGGCTAATAATCACACAAGAACGGGGGGAGGAGAGAGGTAGGAGATCATTCTCTAGTTTACAAGTATCCTGAACAAACACTAACTTGAGCGTCGAAGTGTTTTATTGTGGGTCCTCCTCTTCCCTCAGTGATGGTGAGCGTGATGGAGTTTAAAACTTCTCAACGTGTTTAAGATTACTTGTTGGAGGAGAATTGAAGTACTTGAATTTTTCCGCTCGAACACGGAACACTGTCTATTTTAACAAAGCTTAGAAGATCCCCTCATTTTGTCCATGATGAAAGTGGCTAACACACCAGAATTATAGACATCCAACTTAATAAAAAAGTGCATTGCATATTCTGAAGTCATAAACTACACCTCCATAAATAGAATGTTGTTTTCATCAAATCCTCGAAGGATATCCTGTACATTTTTTTGTGTTCCGTACCCCCTTGACAGATATCTCATGCAAAATTAAACATTTGAACGAAAATTTATATTATTTTTTTTCTGTTAACAGACGCATTTTAATGCATATAGTGAAACACTCAAAGTACACAAAAAAAGTCTAACAACTATACTGGAACAAAAACTTATAACCATAAAGAACTCATCACAGTTACAATTAAAAAAGTAATTAAACTAATCCCATTACATGAAGCTCTACATAAGCTATTCAGAGTCAGGATTAAGCTAGCTTAGTTTGACAGAAATAAAAAATAAAACTAAACTAGCGTAGCTAATTAATTACAAGTGTGATCATGATTAAACTACCTTGCTCTTTGAAGAACAGAAAACCTGAAGATGTACTTGGAAGTTTTCCAGTCCCAGTCAAGGTAAAGACCGATTTCGTCATTTTCCTTCAAGCCTTTCCGAACCACAAACTCCGGTCTTCAACCTCCATTCAGGACGTAAAAATCGCCAGAATTTCAATGCTTAAAAGTCAACTCATGCCGGTTGCACGTATCCCAGTCCACAACTGTAACTGGTAAGCCCTCTTTACTGTCGACCATCTTGGCTAACTTGTCGTCCAAGTAAGATATAACGTGTTTTCGCATTGCCTCTTTTGGCATCAACAGTCTACTCAGCTCTCCGATGTAGCTCGCCGCTAGCCTCTTCCTGATTTTCCAAATAGAGCTGTAGTCCCAGGTCGGATCCCATAGATACAGATTGGTGGAGGATTCGTGTCCTCCGCGAGGATCATTCAAACTACTGCAAAGGCCAACACCGAACAGTCGTACTTTTGAAGGGTGGTGGTCTTCTTCTTCTAGTTTCATTGCTAATTTTTCGATTGAACGTAAATGCTTCGACAGTGTGGAAGATAAGAGAAGCACACTATTGGTATATATAAAGATTTGATCATGCTTGGATTAGGAAAGTATTGGCTTCCTAATTTCATCAGGAAACTTTTCCTTTTGTTTCATCTTTCCCTTTCTAATTATTCCTGGTTCGGGTAGGTATTTTGTTTCAAATTTCGAATTCCGTTTGGGCCTGGGTTGGTCTCTTTGCGGTGTGGCCCGCAATACGTATCCAGTTGGGCTCCCTTCGAGCTGTCCAATTCAGTTGGGCCTGGGTATGAATAAGATTTAGGTTTTTTTTATTTTTTATTTTATTAAATTATTATGGACGTTTGAGGTGTTAAAATTCCTCACTTTTACTTTAATTTTTTTAATGAAGGTGTCGAAACTGTTATATTAATTTAAGGAAGATGTTGAACTTAGAATGCACAAGCAGAAACTCAATACCCTATTTACTAAGATATTGAACCATATGCAAACATTATATGCTTCTTGCTATATGAAGAGTGGTCTTCAATAATAAATTTTTGTCAAACATTTTATAAAAGATTCTCTTATCTTAAACGAACTCAAATATTTTTGTCAAATTATATATCTTAAATTCAAGGTCGTTGAATTCAGCTGACTACAATAACCGTGGCTCCACCACTGGATTAAATCGTACAGTAATCCTTATAGACAAACTCGATAGGAATTTAATCAAACACTTTGCTTCTCACCTTAAAAGAACTCAAATATTGAGATGAAATTATATATATCTTAACCTGAGATTATTGAAAAAGAAATGCATATTATTAGAGTAATCAATATAGCCAAAAATTAACTTTTAATTTCAAAAATGTTACTTTTTGTAAAAACTTTCAAATATATCCAAATTTTCACTTAAATAGACACAAATACCCTCAAATTTAACAATTAAATAAATTAAAGGCTTTTTAGCTATTGTCGCCTCAAGCTCCGGTCCAATTTCACCTTCGCTACTACTCTCCACCACCAAAACCCTATCCTCTTTGACCCTTTCATCACCGACATTGAATGCCGCCGCGATTATCACAAGTGGGAGCAGCAGAATTTCAATCATGCCTTCTACGCCTTTTTTTTTTTTAGTTTTAAATATAAAAATAGTTTTTAAAGTTAATTCATATGTCGTTATATGATTGTATTTGTGAGACTCACGTGGCGCCACATTATCACACTAACAGAGCAATTAACCTATTTTTCATGAAAAAACTAAAATGATCATGATGGACAAATTCAAATAAATACTAAAATGATTCACGATAGACTAATTCAAGAACACTACTATTGATTATCATTAATTATTAAGGACCAGATAAAGGAGTTATGTCAATATCACAAATCAATTTGGGTAAAAAGCCTTTAATTTATTTGATTGTTAAATTTGAGGGTATTTGTGTATATTTAAGTGGAATTTTTGATATATTTGAAAGATTTTATAAAAAATGACATTTTTGAAATTAAAGGTTAATTTTTGACTATATTTGATAAATATTCGTAATCCTTATTACATTGGTTTTAATGATTACAAATTCAAGTACTTACAAACAATTACTACACTTGCTAAATGTATGTCAAAAATGAAACAAAATTGAACATGCATTTTCACCAATCGCTTCCATACTCTTAAAAAAATATGAATGCTGATTTTAAGCATAGCAACAATAGGAATCCCAAGAACGATGATGGTGATACATTTGTTGTTATGTTACTCGTATTATTTCCTGCAAAAATCACAAGGGTGTTAGTCAAAGAAGTAATTACGCAGATATAAAGAGTACATTGTCTTCTTCTTTTTTTAATTTTTTATGAACTTTCAATATAGTTTCGATATCTCCTATCGAGTTTTATTGCATTGGATAAAAGTTGTAGTTCTCATCAACCATCATAAACCATTACCTCTGTAGATTGTATGATTTTCCATTTTTGACCTGTAAATTGTTCGGGATCGAAGATTTCTGTGCTATAAAATGCAAAACTTGGAGGCATTCAAGACACTCTTGGTTTATTTTTAGCAATGTTATGTATATCGTTGTTTAGCAGTATTTTGACCTTCTATTGACGATCGAGATGCTAGTGAATTTGTTCGACAGGGGGTTAAGAAAGTTCCGAAGCTTGGATTCGGAGTATAATGAAAGTAGCAACTACAAAATTTGTGTTTGATATTTTTCTTCCCTTGCTTGGGATATTGTTATTAACATGGTAGTTTGAATCCCATGTAATTTCCAGATACAAAATCTCTCCACACTTCAAGAGCCCCAATGGTAGTCATCAGAACAGTGCTCAAAGCCATCACTGTACTAACTGAGAACACAATTAGAGAAGCCCTTCCATACACTTTGATTGCTCTCTGCAGCACCACCAGTCCGAGAAGTGATGCAACGAAGCACACGATGGAGAAGATGAGTGCAGTATCTGCATGCTCCATGCCCAGTAACAAGTACTGAAATGCCGACATGGAAGACGAGAAGAATACCATGAATGAACAAGTTGCCACCGTTACCTGCTCCAGAATGTGAGTTGTTTATGAGCACATTCTTGACAATTTGGAAGCTTAAAATCATAAAAATGAGATGAATTAGGGTAGACTTTACCTCAGGTGCTACCCCAACTTGAAGAAGGGGGCTTATAAGCATTCCACTTCCAATCCCAAAAACACCCCCCAAAATCCCTGCTAGTAGTGCCATTAATGGGAAAACTAGCTTAGATGGTCCAACATTTTGCAGGTCCTGAATATCCTACATAAAAATCAGAAACAAAAATGTTTAGCTTTATCAAAATCTTCATTAAATGCAGACGTAAACATAGCCAGGTTGGTTAGGGGCATCCAAGTTCGAATCCCACTATCAGTGGTTTAGGTTAGATTAGAATATCCCTCAAACAAAAGAAAATCCTGAAAATTATACCAAATCTTTAATACCTTTTGGTTTAAAGTACGATGTTGAAGGTTCTCTTTTGTGCATAGCATCCAGACTGTATAGATTATGGCAAGAGGGATTTGGATTGATGAGAGAACCCAATAAGCCATTCCACAAGGCTCTATTTGTGTGATACCCTGCAAGGGATCGCAGTGTCAGAGTCATAAAATTACACTTTGGAACATAATGTGCTTGAGAATCATTCCCACTTGTGCCCGATTGAAATCGACTTTTTCCGAGCATCAAACATAAAACTAATTGGCAATAGCAGGAGATGTTAGGATCATGTAAACCATTATGCAATGCTTTATTTCCGCAATATAGGATTTACACTCTCAAAACGAAAGTCTAGCGTTACCTGTCCATACCGATTACCGCGGAGAAGATAGACGAGGCAGAAAGAGCACCAAACCAGAACAAAGACCCCCATTTTTGTCCATGGAATCCCTAGTTTGCAATTTCCCTTTGTCTCCAAAAGGGGTGCCTCTATTTCCTTTTGCTCCAAATTTTCACAGTCATTTCTCAACCTCAACAGCTCTTCTGACTCCATTTCCGAACGCACCAACCCATTTTTGCAGCTCCTTGAGGTACACCAAGCAAGAAATAGAGCAAAGAGAATAGTAGTCAGCCACTCTGAAAAAACAAGGTTGCAAATCACTCCAAGGCTCACTCCGAGCAACATGCATGGCTCTGATAGAAGAGCTATGTCATAATCTATCAGAGTTCTGCCTCCAAATTTGGAACTTTTGATGCACAAGTTGTACATAACATTTGCAACTGACCCTCCTGTGACCATGAAAGCTGAGAGACTCGAGGCTGTTCTGAGGTCTAGGCCTGCCACTAATGCTAGTGTAGGGATGAAGAGCCCGCCACCTCCGATTCCGCCGGCACTTGATATGGAGGCGGCTATGAAGCAGAATATTCCGGCAAGGACAATGGGTGCTGAGAATTTGAGCTGGGTTTCTTGGAGCTATGCTCTTTGGTGGCTCCGCCGTTGGTAGGTTTGGTTGAGGAAGTTGTCGGTTCTGAGGGCATCTGAGATGGGTTCAGTTTGTTTTGCTTGTGAATGAGTGAAGGTGATGAGAAATATTGAAAGGGAAAGAGTTAAGCATGTGAGTTTTTGGTTGTCCATGAATTGTATACACGAGTCATCTTAAAGTAGAGTGGTGTTAAATTTATAAGGAAACACGGACAGAGTGTTGAATGACATTTGTCGAAGGGAACAGAAGCAACAACATCCAAAATGAAAAATAAGAAAAGATAGTTTGTGCTTTTTCTAATGAAATTGATGTGTTCATTTATTCGGTAAGATTGCCCAAATTTTATGAATTTAAGATAAGGTTTTTTTATCGAGGGCAAATTGATTCAACTGATAAAATTTAAGATAAGGTTTTTTTATAGAGGGCAACTTGATTCCACTGCCTGATATCTCCAAAAAAATTTCATTAAACATTGATAACTTTTATGGTTTTAATTTAGGGTATGCTAGGAAGATTAAATTTTGTAAACCAAATAACATAGAAGTTGATAATTGATGTTAACTAACGTGATTATTTCTTATCGGTGACATATCAGTTTTTTGCAAATTTTGTCTACAAAATTGGTGTACCTTACATTACTCTTTTATTAACCTTTTTTTTTTTTTTTCTTGAATCACTCTGCCAATAACTGATCCAAAATAAATAAAAAATAAAAAGATAAGATAGTTGTGCTTGTTCTATTACAATTTGAAGTTTATTTAGTTGGTAAGAGTACTGTTGTTTTGAAAGGAACTTGAAACTTATCTAAGAAAAAACAAGGAAAAAGGGACCTTCAACTTTACCTCACAACCATAAGAAACTATGGTGGGGCAAATTAATGGTCACAAAAACTATGTCACCACCTCCCCATCTTTCCCTATGTTCTTGCATAACCGATGGATTGTCCAAAAGATTAAATATGAAAGACATTTTGATTAGTAGTCGATTTTTTTTTTCGAAGAAAAACTTACCTATATTTCTCTCATATGTTGAAAGATATAGGTAGAAAAAAGAAGACAGGAACACAGTATGTTTTATGTGAATTTCTGTCGATTTTTAGAATCGCTATAATTTCAGTTGTCATCAATTAAACAAGCTGTAATTCAAGCATTAAGCACATAAGACATAAAGTAGCTTCACGTGTTCCCTAACGGGTAGAAATTAAGCTGCATCTCTCTCTCTGTCTTGTCCTACCTGCATCATCACGATTCATGTGAGCACTTAGCATTATATATATGAAGTGTAGAGAGTTTGCTTTCCCCACAAGAATCCTAAGCCTAGCTAAAGAGCGTATTATTTTGCCTTTCAGTTGGCAGACGAA
The DNA here is from genome assembly GCF_041283825.1 of Pyrus communis. Lineage (NCBI taxonomy): Eukaryota > Viridiplantae > Streptophyta > Magnoliopsida > Rosales > Rosaceae > Pyrus > Pyrus communis. The sequence goes on from NC_142569.1 coordinate 1,471,708, forward strand.
CTCATCTCATGTGTGTATGCTGTCATGAGCATATGTTCATGTGTGTGTGATTGCCAGCATCTGTCCAGAACAAATTAAAATACAGAACATGCATGAGGAATTATGTTCTACATTATCTCACCTGATATGATATTCAAAGGAAAAATAATTTGATAGGAGTGCGAAAATTATAGAAAAGATAAAAAAAGATTGGATGATATAACATTGATCACTCTAAATTAAGACCTTCCATTATATGAGAAAAATCAGATTAAGTTTCTCGTAACTTCCAGTAAAACACATAATTACAACCATTTAATCATCATATTTTCATATTTGTAGCTAGGTAAAAAGACATGACGGTCATGCTCTGCGGAGTCGTGGACTACTAGCTACTAGTTAGAATTTGTTTGACACGTGCTTTTGCAGTGTTAGGCCATCTCCAACCGAAGGGTTCAGAGAGCCAGAGGGTCGAAAATAGCCCGAAAACCATCTCCAACCGAGGGCTAGGAAAAAGGGCTGTGGAATCTGAGAGGGCCCCACGGAATTGGAGAAGGCTAGAGGGCTGGAGGGCTGGCTGTAGCTAGCCATCCAGCCCGGGGCTGGCCAGAAAATATAGCATTCATGTCGGTTATAACTGATAGGATTGCTTAAAAAAAAAATTTAAATACAACGGCTAGCTGACTAGCCGTTGTATTCAAATTTTTTTTTTAATTCTTAAATATTCTAATTTTTTTTTTCCTATAAATATCTAAACAATTCATTAAATTTAAGTTCTAATTTTTTTGGTTTTTTTGGCCAGTTATCGTTGTAGTTTTTAAATTTAAGTTGTTGTAGTTTTTAAATTTAAATAATAAATTATGTTTGGCCCTTTGGCCCTCGATTGGAGACGGTTTTTCGTGACAGGGCTAAAACGAGCCCTATGGCCCTCGGTTGGAGACGGAGGCAAATATGGCTCTGTACTGTTCATTAAAATATTAATATCTTGGAGAATCTTGGAGGGTCAGAGGGCTAAAACGAGCCATCTGGCCAGCCTTACAGTCTTGATCACTGCAATTACTGTGCATGTCAATGTGGGTTGGTCCTTATGTATTTATTGTTTCTTTTCTGGAAGGTTTGTCTATGTATTATGTGTTTGGGTTTTTATTTTGTCTTATAAAAAATTAATATAAAATGTTGACGTGACTTAACCATGACCGTTCAAATAGAATGAGAGAAAAAGGGCGGGAAAAAAAAGAGGAAATAATCCTTCTCCCAAGTTCATAGCTTATCTAGTGTGTGGCAGTGCTTTTGTAGTTTTGTACCAGGATATGCTTTTCTCAGGTCCACGAATGATAATAAGATGGATCAATTACATTTTACTCTCTTCAAATTTTAAGTACTTTGAAATGGATCATTGGGTTCTAAATTCACTTTCTAATTGTTCAATCTGTTGAAGATTGATTTATCATAAATAAAAACAAATGTGCTGCGACAATAAGGTGTGCAGCAATATCAACTATAGTAACTTTTCTTGCTCATGTGTAGGCCTGGGCGGATGCCCCCACTCATTTAAAAAAAAATGCATGGTTGCGTTCCAATTTTCAATAATCTGCCCTAATATGATTATTTTTTTACAAAGAGATATTTAATGGTATTGGTAATAATATTGTTATGCAACGCTTTTAAAACATGAAAACGATTCGAGGAGTAATGTAATATGTTGTATGAAAAACTTTATGGATTAATATATTAATGTTTTATTCAATAAATTCTTAAGATTTTTAATTGTGACTTTGTTGTTTGAGGATATCCTTGTTCACACAAATCTCTAGCTTCATCCTAGTAACCATCATGTATTTTCCGATTACAATCAATCTAAGCCGCGCCGAAGGGAACTAAGAAACAATCGGTCACAAATTGACAATCGTATTCTGACCACAAAGTAGAAAGGTATCGAACCAAACGCGTAAATAATTGTCAGAATTGCATATTATAATTGATTTACTTTGTTGGCTGAGAGAATGCATATGCATGCACCGAGAAGCAAAGACAAGTTGGCCCGGCCAACCACTCCCGTTCCAATCTGTGGTTTACTTTATTTCAATGGTTGAATAGTATAACTGTCCGAGGAAGCTTCCTTAAATATTTAATTTAGCACTCCCGTAAATGCATATGCATGCACCGAGAAGCAAAGACAAGTTGGCCCGGCCAACCACTCCCGTTCCAATCTGTGGTTTACTTTATTTCAATGGTTGAATAGTTTAACTGTCGGAGGAAGCTTCCTTAAATATTTAATCTAGCACTCCCGTCTATATCAGCATCTTTAATTATAACAGTGTGAAACCTCGCTGATGAAAGAATACCTACAAAGATGTAATATAAAAGAGAAACTTGCTTATACAATGATGTCATTATAGGATATTTCAGATTAATCACGTAGTACTTGATTTGAAATTACTATGCATTTTAAATTTCAATTTATCAATATGATAGTGTGTTACTGGCTTGAGACCGCCACAATAGCATTTTTTTTCATAAAAGCTACGTAGGCTTGATATGTAAAAAAATTGTAAACGAAAAGCTAGATAATTAGAGATCATGTAGAACACTTAAACATGCATGTATAGAGGAATGGTAGCAACTACTAATACCGTATCGTAGCTAGAGCTATTATTAAAAGTCTGGTATTCCCACCACCGCGTCTTGCGAAAGCGAGGTATTCATTGACTTCGTTCTTCATATATAGACGTGTAGCATGTTTTCCATCATAACTATAATCCTCTTTTACAAGCCAATTTTAGCAAAAATATCAAATAATGCCAGCAATGGATTCCTCAAGATTTCTATTCTGCCTCCTTCCCATTCTGTTTCTCATGATTAATCAAGCCCTTGGTCAAGTTCCAGGTTTTCTATACCACTTCTGCATAAACAAACGTGGAAACTATACCACCAATAGTACCTATCAGACAAACCTCAACCGCCTCCTCTCCTCCCTGCCCTCCAACGAAAGCGGCAACGGGTATGGCTTTTACAATGCATCCTATCGCCTAAACTTGTCGAACGAGCACATTTATGCAATCGGACTTTGTAGAGGAGATGTCAAGGCGGAAGATTGCCGTAGCTGCCTAAATAATTCCCGATATGCTCTCCCTCAGCTTTGCCCTAATCAGAAGGAAGCAATCGGTTGGTATGACAATTGTATGTTACGCTACTCAAACCGCTCCATCTATGACGTCATGGAAACTAGTCCTTCTTTCTATATGTGGAACAAAAATAACATATCGTCGTCGGGCCTGGATGGATTCAACCAAGAGCTAAGTAAGGTACTGGCCAGCATAAGAAGTGAAGCTGCAGCTGGCGGTTCTCTTCGGAAATTTGCATTCAGAAACACAAGTGCCCCAACTTTCCAAACAATATTTGCATTCGCGCAATGCACGCCAGACATATCAGAGCAAGAGTGCAGTGATTGCTTAGTTGGGGCTTTTGGAGATATCCCCAATTGTTGTGACGGGAAAGAAGGTGGGAGAGTTTATAGACCTAGCTGTTACTTTAGATTCGAGGTTTACCGCATCATTGACCCTACAACTGTCAAACAACTGCCATCTCCGCCACCAATACATTCACCTCCACCATCAACCAATACCACAAACATTTCACAAGGTACGTACGAACAACGTATATGTATGTACACTCCATTACATACGCCGATAACTATATATTTGTTTGACATTGATCTCAAAATTTAATTGATCAATGGTAACTCCTCTCTCTGATAGATCAATCACTTAAACATGTTATTCAAATGTCATGTGATTAGAGAAGGTAAATTTCTGATTTTACTTTGCAGGATCAAAAAGAAGCAAGTCTCGGACTGTCATCATTATTGTTGTGCCAATTATTGCTTCTTTGGTACTACTAATGTTCATGGGCATTTGTCTAAGAGTACGGAAGGCAAAGAAAAAGCTTCAAAGTAATTTAATTCCAGGTACGTACTAACAAAATAAACACAGGAACATTAATTTAACTCAATTTGCTTCAAGTGGGAAGCCTAGTACTGTTACGTTATCTAGATCTAATTATGTTATGAAACTTTTGTTAAAATTGTACCAAAGGTGAAGATGTGGACGAAATTGGAAGTGCAGAATCCTTGCAATTCAATTTTGACACCATTAGAGTTGCCACAGATGACTTTTCTGAAGCCAATAAACTAGGACAAGGGGGATTTGGTTCTGTTTACAAGGTAATATATAACACATCCATTGAAGATAAGATTCTCACATCATACCTTATGAAATAAAATACAATATATAGTGATTGTTCCACCATTGCTAACACCGATGCCGGCTTTGTTGTGAAAAAAAACTAACCTGCCAATCTTAACAACATCATGATATATATGGGCAGCATCACCAATTTCATTTATATATTCCTTGAATGCAACCTTTTTCTTTTGATACTCTTTCAGGGTAGGTTATTGAATGGAGAAGAAATAGCAGTGAAAAGGCTCTCCGTAAATTCTGGACAAGGAGATTTGGAGTTTAAAAATGAGGTCTTGTTAGTGGCAAAGCTTCAACACCGAAACTTAGTTAGGCTCTTGGGTTTCTGTTTGGAAGGAGTTGAAAGGCTTCTTATTTATGAGTTTGTCCCTAATGCAAGTCTAGACCATATTATATTTGGTATTTATGCTTCAATGTTCTTTTTGTAAAATTTTAGCTTTAACTTCAAAATTTTACCATAAAATCTCATTCATGTAACATACAAGAAACATTATAACCTTGTTTTGAATTGAAAATGCAGACCCAATGAAGCGCGCACAACTGGATTGGGATAGACACTACAAAATCATAATAGGCATTACTCGAGGACTCATTTACCTTCATGAGGATTCCCGCCTTAGAATTATTCATCGTGATCTCAAAGCCAGTAATATCTTGATAGATGAAGAAATGAGTCCCAAGATATCAGATTTTGGCATGGCAAAATTGTTTAGGGTTGATCAAACACAAGGCAATACCAGTCGAATTGTGGGGACCTAGTAAGTACTTGACGAGGCTACATGGCTTATATTATAATTGTGTTAGTCGATATCAATAACCCAAAGTTCTCATCTATGTTAGTGATCAGAAAACCAACATATATTGTTTTTTCTTTTCTTTTTTTTATATGCAGTGGATATATGGCTCCAGAATATGCGATGCATGGGCACTTTTCTGTTAAGTCGGATGTCTATAGTTTTGGTGTCTTAGTTTTGGAGATAGTGAGCGGACAAAAAAATAATTTCTTTCGTCATGGCGAGAACGTGGAGGATCTTCTAAGCTACGTAAGTACTTAAACTATATGCATAATGCAACCAAGAAAAATAACTTATCTCTAACTATATTACTACGAATTTCACAATCGTTGCAGGCATGGAAATGTTGGAGGGAAGGGACAGCTTCAAATCTAATAGATCCCACGTTGACGAACGGTTCAAGAAACGAAATAATGAGATGCATCCATATTGGGTTACTATGTGTGCAAGAAAATATAGTTGATCGGCCAACCATGAATGCTATTGTTCTAATGCTTAATAGTTACTCAGTCACACTTCCAATACCCTCACAACCAGCATTTTTCAGAGATAGTAACATTGGATCTGACATGTCTTTGGGATGGAAGAATAGTTCGGAGGTGATTACAACCGGATCGGATCAATCCAAGAGCAACTCTGTCAAAGCACCAGAAAATGAGGTTTCATTGATCACCGAAGTACATCCTAGATAGCTCTTGAAGATGGAAACTGCATTGTTTTTGAAATAATAATGTGTAATTTACCATTTATTTTGTTCATTTTTCTTTTCAATGGTTTAGGTAATTGCAATAAGGCTTGTGATGTATAAGAGAGAGACTAAGAGTTGTTTTGGGACCAGTCTACCAATCAAACAACGACTTTGATTAATTGGACTTGAATTTTCTCTTCTCTTATTTCCCTCCTTATGTATAAGAGAGAGACTAAGAGTTGTTTTGGAACCAGTCTACCAATCAAACAACGACTTTGATTAATTGGACTTAAATTTTCTCTTCTACTATTTCCCTCCTTTCAACTGCTCCTTTAATCTGAATTGTTCAAAAGAAATTATCTAATTGCTTAGAAGTGTGTCACATATTTAATGAGCATTATTTTATTTTATTTTTATTGTTTTTGTTCGACAATCATTCCTCTTCTTCACCCCTGTTCACGCCACCACTTACCTTCCTCCTCTTGCAATCACCGGCCACGGTTTGACGGTCTTCTCTCTCTATCGGTGTTGAAAAGATCCAAGCATTTGATGAAAAAAAATTTGGCGTTCATGGTTTGTTGATTCAATTGGGTTTGAATAAAAGCAATAAAAAAATAAAAAAAGGCTCATTGAACATGTAGCATAACTTCAAGCCAAAAGATTTCTAAACTGAAAGAAGGGGATGGGATCCTGATTAATTTGGCTTGTCGCCCACCACTCCCATCTCTATCAACCTTCTATGACTAATCTTCATCACATGCGTTGCATAAAATGAGATGTTTGTTCACTTCATATGCAACGTTGTCATAAACATTTTGCTTTGTTTTTAGCCATACTGCGTCTTTGTCAGAAACGCTTTTTAATTTGGAAGAATTTTTATAAGAATGATTATTGAATGAAGATCTAAAAAATAAACAATTTTGAGTATAAAAAAATATTGTGGAATTAATCCAAACACGTAACATCATCTCAAGTTATTGACTTTTTATCGTATGAGCACTTGTATATACATTTCTTTCCTTAATTTGACTAGACTTAGTAACTAATTAGCTGGGTGGAGTGAAATATATGCTGCAAAGAAATCATGACTAGTTCAACTAGTTAATTGTCATTGATTTCACCATTACTTTACCCTAAAAAAGAAAGATGAAGACGAAAATAGTGCAACATTATAATTTGTTGCAAACTTCCACTAAACTGAACAGATTCTAATTTGACGACGATGGATATCCAGAATCAACTCTTTTCACCTGTATCTGTCTTTTATGTTGTTCTTTTCCATGATCACTTTTTGGTAAACATAAAGTTGACAACTACTGATCACGAGAAAGAAAAAAGAATGCTCCCATTACAACGATGTCTTGTGACCGCCCACCCATCAATTATATATCCAAAGAGTAAATGCTAAGGACAATAAATTTGTAAACAAAATTTTATAAGTTAAATGACATAGAGGTTGATATTAAATTATTATTTAAGCGTTGATAAACGTGTTTATTTTTTGTTGATGTGATACATCATTTGGTTTGCAAATTTTATTTACAAAAATTTAGTTTTCCTCAGCATTACTCATATCCAAAACATTTTTTTTTTCAAATGAGATCCTTGTAATGTCCTAGCAGGTTTCACCTTCTACATTATAAGGATGATTGCTTAGTAAACAATTTTTAAGATCACATTATGTGTGTCATTAATAGAAATAAGCATGTTAATTAGTACTTAAGTAATAATTCAATCATCAATAATCATGTCATATGATGTACAAAATATAATTTAAATAGATGATATTCCTTAACATTACCGTTTTCACTATTCAAGATTAGAAAAGACTAATTGGAAAGGTTCAAGTAGGCAAGGACCGAAACAGCAAAAATTCACTACTCATTCTCCGCCGCGTGCATGATATATATTTGATCGATCAAAAGCAAATATCCTTAGGTCCTGGTCTTCTTCATATAAACCGTTCAAGATCTAGACGATGGATTTGGTGCTAATTAATTAAGTCCTGCCAATCAAACAATACCAGCATGCATACATGACATAAGGAATTAGGGTTTATCAAATTAATCTATCAGCCATCTGGACTTCCGCTTTTGCCCTTTGACAGTGACATTCAAAATGGTTCATAGTTTTGATTTTCTCATATTATATTATAAGGTTTTTGAATCGTATTAATTTATATTTTCATATTATATATAGATTCTTTAAATTAATAATGTTGCAAGTGTATAATTCGATACATAGGCTAATATGTAAGTCACATTTATATTATTATGGATTGATAAAAAAAATTCATTAATATTGGAGCTTCGGCTTCTCCTAAATCAATCTTCAACAACTGATTGAACAATTAAAAAGTGAATTTAGAATCCAATGATCCATTTCAAAGTACTTAAAATTTGAAAAGTGTAAAATGTAATTGATCCATCTTATTATCATTCGTGGATCTTAAAAAAGAATATCCTGGTACAAAACTACAAAAGCACTACCTGCCACACACTAGATAAGCTATGAACGTGAAGACACAGACACATAATACACAAACAAACTTTCCAAAAAAGAAAAAATAAATACATATGGACCAACCCACATTGACATGCACGGTAATTGCAGTGGTCAAGACTGTAACACTGCAAAAGCGCGTGTCAAACAAATTCAACTTGTAGCTAGTAGTCCATGACTCCGCAGATCATGACCGTCATGTCTTTTTACCTAGCTACAAATATGAAAATATGATGATTAAATGGTTGTAATTATGTGTTTTACCGGAAGTTACGAGAAACTTAATCTAATTTTTCTCATATGGTGGAAGGTCTTAATTTAGAGTGATCAATGTTATATATCATCCAATCTTTTTTTATCTTTTCTATAATTTTCGCACTCCTATCGAAATTATTTTTCCTTTGAATATCATATCAAGTGAGATAATGTAGAACATAATTCCTCATGCATGTTCTATATATTAATTTGTTCTGGACAGATGTTGGCCAATCACACACACATGAACATATGCTCATGACAGCATACACACATGAGATGAGTTCATCTGCATGCAACTGAAAGGCAAAATAATACGCTCTTTAGCTAGGCTTCGGATTCTTACCGGGAAAGCAAACTCTCTACAGTTCATATATATGCTGCTTAGTGCTCACATGAATCGTGATGATGCAGGTAGGACAAGACAGAGAGAGAGATACAGCTTAATTTCTACCTGTTAGGGAGCACGTGAAGCTACTTTATGTCTTATGTGCTTAATGCTTCAATTGTAGCTTGTTTAACTGATGACAACTAAAATTATAACGACTCTAAAAATTGAGAGAAGCTCACATAAAACATATTGTATTCTTGCCTTTATTTTTTACCTATATCTCTCACCAGATGAGAAAAATAGAGATATAGGTAAGTTTTTCTGGAAAAAAAAAAATCGACTAATCAAAATGTCTCTCATATTTATTCTTTTGGACAATCCATCGGTTATGCAGGAACATAGGGAAAGATGGGGAGGTGGTGACATATTTTTTGTGACCATTAATTTGCCCCACCATAGTTTCTTATGGTTGTGAGGTAAAGTTGAAGGTCCATTTTTCTTTGTTTTTTCTTAGACAGATAAGCTTCAAGTTCCTTTCAAAACAATAGTCTTACCAACTAAATAAACATCAAATTGTAATAGAACAAGCACAACCATCTTATCTTTTTATTTTTAATTTTTATTTTGGATCAGTTATTGGCAGAGTGATTTTAAAAAAATATGGTTAATAAAAGAGTAATGTAAGGTACACCAAATTTGTAGACAAAATTTGCAAAAAACTGATGTGTCACCCATAATAAATAAGCATGTTAGTCAACACTTAAGTAATAATTCAATCATCAACTTCTATGTCATTTGATTTACAAAATTTAGTCTATAAATTTAATCTTCCTGATATACCCTAAATTAAAACCATAAAAGTTATCAATGTTTAATGATTTTTTTTTGGAGATATCAGGCAGTGGAATCAAGTTGTCCTCTATAAATAAACCTTATCTTAAATTCATAAAATTTGGGCAATCTTACCAAAGAAATGAACACATCAATTTCATTAGAAAAAGCACAAACTGTCTTTTCTTATTGTTCTTTTTGGATGTTGTTGCTTCTATTCTCTTCGAAAAATGTCGTTCAACACTCTGTCCGTGTATCCTTATAAATTTAAAACCACTCTACTCTAAGATGACTCATGTATACAAATCATGGACAACCAAAAACTCACATGCTTAACTCTTTCCCTTTCAATATTTCTCATCACCTTCACTCATTCACAAGCAAAACAAACTGAACCCATCTCAGATGCCCTCAGAATCAACAACTTCCTCAACCAGACCTACCAATGGCTGAGCCACCAAAGAGCACAGCTCCAAGAGACCCAGCTCAAATTCTCAGCCCCCATTGTCCTTGCCGGAATATTCTGCTTCATAGCCGCCTCCATATCAAGTGCCGGCGGAATCGGAGGTGGCGGGCTCTTCATCCCTATACTAACACTAGTGGCAGGCCTAGACCTGAGAACAGCCTCGAGTCTCTCAGCTTTCATGGTCACAGGAGGGTCAGTTGCAAATGTTATGTACAACTTGTGCATCAAAAGTTCCAAATTTGGAGGCAAAACTCTAATAGATTATGACATAGCTCTTCTATCAGAGCCATGCATGTTGCTCGGAGTGAGCCTTGGAGTGATTTGCAACCTTGTTTTTCCAGAGTGGCTGACTACTATTCTCTTTGCTCTATTTCTTGCTTGGTGTACCTCAAGGAGCTGCAAAAATGGGTTGGTGCGTTGGGAAATGGAGTCAGAAGAGCTGTTGAGGATGAGAAATGATTGTGAAAATTTGGAGCAAAAGGAAATAGAGGCACCCCTTTTGGGGACAAAAGGAAATTGCAAACTAGGGATTCCATGGACAAAAATGGGGGTCTTAGTTCTGGTTTGGTGCTCTTTCTGCCTCGTCTATCTTCTCCGCGGTAATCGGTATGGACAGGTAACGCTAGCCTTTCGTTTTGAGAGTGTAAATCCTATATTGCGGAAATAAAGCATTGCATAATGGTTTAAATGATCCTAACATCTCCCGCTATTGTCAATTAGTTTTATGTTTGATGCTCGGAAAAATTCGATTTCAATCGGGCACAAGTGGGAATGATTCTCACACACATTATGTTCCAAAGTATAATCTTATGACTGTGACACTTCGATCCTTTGCAGGGTATCACACAAATAGAGCCTTGTGGAATGGCTTATTGGGCTCTCTCATCAATCCAAATCCCTCTTGCCATAATCTATACAGCCTGGATGCTATGCAAAAAAGAGAACCTTCAACCTCATACTTTAAACCAAAAGGTATTAAAGATTTGGTATAATTTTCAGGATTTTATTTTATTCGAAGGATATTCTAATCTAACCTAAACCACTGATAGTGGGATTCAAACTTGGATGCCCCTAAGTAACTTGGCTATGCCCACATCTGCATTTAACGAAGATTTTGATAAAGCTATACTTTTTGTTACATATTTTTATGTAGGATATTCAGGACCTGCAAAATGTTGGACCATCGAAGCTAGTTTTCCCATTAATGGCACTACTAGCAGGGATTTTGGGGGGTGTTTTTGGGATTGGAGGTGGAATGCTTATAAGCCCTCTTCTTCTTCAAGTTGGGGTAGCACCTGAGGTAAAATCTACCCTAATTCATCTCATTTTTATGATTTTAATCTTCCATACTGTCAAGAATATGCTTATTAAAAACTCACATTCCGGAGCAGGTAACGGCGGCCACTTGTTCGTTCATGGTATTCTTCTCGTCTTCCATGTCGGCATTTCAGTACTTGTTACTGGGCATGGAGCACGCAGATACTGCACTCATCTTCGCCATCGTGTGCTTCGTTGCATCGCTTCTTGGACTGGTGGTGCTACAGAGAGCAATCAAAGTGTTTGGAAGGGCTTCTCTAATTGTGTTCTCAGTTAGTATAGTGATGGCTCTGAGCACTGTTCTGATGACTACCTTTGGGGCTCTTGAAGTGTGGAGAGATTTTGAATCTGGAAATTATATGGGATTCAAACTACCATGTTAATAACAATATCCCAAGCAAGGGAAGAAAAATATCAAACACAAATTTTGTAGTTGCTACTTTCATTAGACTCCGAATCCAAGCTTCGGAACTTTCTTAACCCCCTGTCGTACAAATTCACAAGCATCTCGATCGTCAATAGAAAGGTCAAATAGTACCAAACAACGATACATAACATTGCTAAAAATAAACCAAGAATGTCATGAATGCCTCCAAGTTTTGCATTTTATAGCACAGAAATCTTCGATCCCGAACAATTTACAGGTCAAAAATGGAAAATCATACAATCTACAGAGGTAATGGTTGATGATGGTTGGTGAGAACTACAACTTTTATCCAAAGCAGTCAATCAAAGTCGAAAGCTGGAACAAAATAATCAATAACGAGAAATAACTTTGAAGACTTCTATGAGCACCGGTAAGACATAATTCAAAGCTGCCAACTCAAGCAACAGGAGGGCGGAGAACATGGTCCTGTGAGGTATCAACTGCAGCTGGTGGCATGAACTGCCACATGGACATTCCAGGGTATCCGACGAAGGGCATCATTTTCCCGCCAACAACTTGGCCCGGGGCAGAAAACGGAGTTGGGATTGCAGCAGGGTGAGGAAGGAAGCTTGGTTGAGTACCCAAGGCTTTAATTTGACGCTCGATGTTGTCCTTCTCCACTTTCAGCCTCTGCTTCTCATCACGAAGTTCATTCTTCTCAGCCTGCAGAAAAGGTATATATAAAAATTATCGAAAGCACTGACTCAGCTATTCAAGCAGTTTAGTGAACAAAACTTCTCACATGAACTGCATCCTCATATGCCTTATAATAAATAAACAGACATACCTTCAACTCATTTATCGTCTCCTGCAGATTTGCACTTGACTCCTTTAGCTGTAGGGCTTCCCCACGTAACTGAGTTACCATTCGAACAGCATCACCCAGTACAGCAACCTTGTCAGTTTTGGGTGGCCTTCCAGGTTCAAGGATAGAACTCAATTCCACAAACCTTAGGATTATGCAAAAAGTCAAGATGAGAAAGCGAGTAAGAAAGAGTGAGAAAGACACGGAGAGTTCTTTGAGCATTAGAGAACTAGAGCATTTTCTCTCTACATGCTTTGGAACCAGACACACTGCTTGATCCAGTCCTCGCCCTGCGATTGAAACAATAAGCGCAATTCAATCCCAATGAAACAGAAGGATAGTTACATAGCAAAGTTATTCCACCTAAACTCCAAAACAAACACAAAATGACATACCGTTTTCGCAACCCAGTTTCCTTCATGCTGTCTGGATTTCCAAATGAGTCATCAAATTCCGTGCTGAGAAATAAAACAGCAACACGAAAATGAGTTCATGGCTGAGTTCATCGTCAAAACAAAGAAAGTTGATCTTGGTCAACATAGTACAGCCAGAAAATGTTCAAAAGGAATACTTTTAACACAGTGTCCATGTCATTACTCATCAAATTACAGCATCCTCTTTTGATTAAATTAAATTCAACTAAAACGGCCAGCATTTTTCATAATTTGCAATAAAATTGAGCAGTTAATGACTATTATAAACAAAAATCTCTCTCTATGATTATCTAATCATAAACCATCAAATTAAGTCCTGCAATATTATTATATTACATCTCACTCATCAAACAAAATAGGATCCATAATTAATATACAAAATCCAGAATTATAAAATTAAAGTTCACGAAGAAATTGACCAATTATAAAAGTTTCAGAGGTACCCAGCTGAAATTAAAGTTTAGGAAGAAATTGGTCAGTCATAAAAGTTCCGGTAATTGACCAAAATTAAAGCGAGAAATTGACAGCTCCTTACAAATTCGAGAGGAAATCAACAAATTCCTCATTTACGATTCAAATAAAACAGTATTAAAATAAATTGGACAATCACCAGAAAAAAAAAATTAAAAAACATTGATTCCCAATTCGCATTCAACAGCAAGGAAAACCCAATTGCAGCAAAAAGATGAACTTTGTTACCAAAAATGGGGATACGGTACCTGGGAGCGGTCGGACCGGCAAATGAATGATCCGGCCAAGAGAAACCGGGCGGGTCAAGAGACGGAAGTTCACCGCCTGGCACAAGAATGTCCTCAATCACACCATAATCGAATACCCAGTTGGGATTCTGCGGCGGTGAACCCATGTTCTAATGCTTGCCGGAAATTCCCAATTTCCGGCGCTGAACCCTGCAGAGGCAGCGCCGCCGTGGTCGGCCGGGAAACGCAATGGGAACGAATATTCCGAAATTAATTTTTTTGATTAAATAATTTTCTGAGTGAATTTTGGTTGATGGGATCTCGGTGGTTGGAAATATATATGCGGGAGGAAAAGAAAAAGGTGGAGGGATATTATTTTATTGCAAATTATGGAAAGGCAAGCAAAAATGGAGACACCACAAAACGTGCCATTAAAAAGTTCCTTCTTTTTTTATTTTGCACCCTTGTATTTTGTTTTATTTTGTTTTTAGTCCCTTGGTTCTTTGCATTGGGCCTTGAGTTCAAAACACTTGGCCTTTTAATTTTGGATCCAACACATGGAAAATATGGGCTTTAACATTCTCTGAATTTCAAGGCCCACTAAAATTGGGCATGGTTCGGTCTGACGCAGATATTTGGTCGAGCGAAATTCAAACACAGGATCACAGATGCAAAATCAATGCCTCTATTCGCGAGTTACAAGCTCCTTGCATTCACTATGTTATCCAAGAAACGTTATCATGGTTTATATTGTGGAAAGTGATTTTCGCACTCTCATTTTCTCACGACACCCTTATTTTACTTTTGATTAAATAGTCAGAATGAGAATCAACGAAAGTAAAGGAGAAAGCAAAAGTGTGTAAATTACTGCCCTAAAGCATAATGCAGCTATTAAAACTCAAATGAAAAGCAACTTCTTAACACATTCATCTGAATTTCCCACTGCATTTACAAGCACAATTTATAACTTTTGAAGTTCAAAGACACACATTTGATCACTAGCGACAGAAAGAATACAAACAATGACGACTATCTCATTAAGTATGGTCGCCTGTATGAATCATACAACATCACTACACTCGGTTTTGCGGCAAAAGACAGAAAGAATACAAGGAAAAAAAAGTTACAAACTTATCATCCGTACAGCAGCCAAAGTAAAAACTTATCACCCATATATCTGTGTTAAAACCCTCCACAACCACTTATTTCACAACTTCAAACTGCAATCTGCTGCTATGCAACGTCCACACGTATGGACTGAACGAAACCCTCGATCCTTTTCCTTATCTCTTCCGGATTGGCACCCACGAGCTTCTCAACCGTTCCACCTTCCCTCATCAGCAAAAACGTTGGCATCGCCTTTATCTCCAGTCGAGTCGCTACCTCCTGAGAAAACACAAGAAGGAGACGCCATCATAAACAACAACGAATCCCTCTCTTTGATTGTCCGATTACTGCAAGAACTTGACAGGTAAGTCTTCCAAATTTCTTATCTTCGTAGCGAAAAGATTCGTAAAACACATATGAGTGAAAGCGATATCCGAAAAATTATAAACAAAAACTCAAGCAACATTCAAACCCCTAAACGGAAATTCCCATGAATGTGAGTTTTTAGTCCTCTTTTATCACCATTTCTTTGAATCATCTGTCTGCACCAAAAATGGTTCGTAAACTCGTGAAGTTTGCCATAACCTCGAAACAGATATGGCTCGAAAACAGCGGATCAAAAGCTCGGAAGCTAGTTCAAGTTCAGAACCATCATCAAATGCAAAGATAGGTCTGTCATATATCTTTACCGGATCGATATAATATATATACATATACAAATTAGACATATACTTGTTTGAAGAAATTTGGTTAATTACCTTAACCTCGTCGACATCAACGGTGAGAAACAGAACAACCGAATACTCTGAGGCAATTTCCTCGAAGAATGAGTTCATAGCCACCGAAGGCATGCACCACGAAGCAGTGAAATGTGCAATAATCTACAAACACATCCAACCAAAAACCAATTCAACAAAAAACTCATAATTCTAAGGTTGTGTTCAAATTAATCATGTTCACGTGCAACGGCCAAGATGGCTAGAGCGGTGTGCTTCTTTTGTGCAAGTTCGAATCCCCATTTTCATGTAGTTTAGATTAGATTAGAATACCGCTCGAATCAAACGGGAAATCGAGAGAGTTGAGGAGACTTACAGGGCAGCCTTGGTTGGTGGCTTGGGAAACATACAAGTCCCAAGTCTCCACAGAGTCGACTTTTATGGCTTTGGGCCTAGTGAGCTGCTTCTCTTCTTGTAGATGACTTGCCATCTTCCTCTTCCTTCTCTTCCTTCTCTTCCTTCTCTGCTTCTCTGGCTTGGCTCGGTTGGGTGGCCTTTTGTAGTTTTTGATTCGGATATCCGTGCCTGTTTGGACAACTCTGGAATTAATATTTCTTATCCGCATCCCTTCCACCAAATCCACCAATTCCATTAATTTGAGTCTTTAAAATTTGATCTAACGGCTAAAAACAAAGACCATTTTTAAAAGTTATAATAACCTGTTAAATTAAATTTCAAGGTCTCGAATTGGTAGATTTGATGGATTTGATGAAAGAGATCCGGAAATATCCCTTTCCATTTTTTGTCACATCTTGACAACAACACGCTTGATATTTTATAAAAACTGGTTGGGAAACAAACAAGTTAGGATTGATATGAATGCTGTTGCGCCCACTTTATCCTCATCGTTGACAATTACTTTGCTTTCAAGTGATATATTAATTTAGATTGATATCGAGTGTGAGACGGGAAATTTAAACTTATTGTAGAAGAAGAGTAAATTCGATTTTTTTGTAATGTGACCAAATATATCGATAATAAAGAAAAGGAACAGAATTATTGCATTTTCGTTTATTTATTGGGAGAATGTGAATATTGTTCTTTGTCAAAAAATTAAAAATATTAGAACAGCTTATAGAGAGTTGTGCTAATCTTTATAGAAAATCAATTATAGAGTGTGACATCAACTACTTTCATAACATCGGAATAATTTAACGCACATTTAAAACTAAATAACAGGAAAGTAAACATGAAGATATAAAGATGATCCCACGTCAAAGAGCTAAAGAAATCTCCACGATGGAATATGTTAATCATTAATTGTGATACAAGCGTTCATCACAGCGATCAATCAAGTTACCAAGGCAATAATTCTATATGGATCTCTTAGCACAGGATACAAATTTAGAAGTACAGATTTTGTAGCACCTCGAAGCACAAGAACTACAAAAAACAAACCTTACACACCCCAAATCTGCCTCCATTATACACACAACACACGCTTTCCCTCGTACGGACGACATAAACCGAATGAATAACGAAAATGATGACGAAGGCTAGCCGTAACTTAAACGATTATCGACAGGCTTCATGGACGTTTGCCTTCGAGGAATCCCGATTTCGCAGGCATTGACCCTAGCAGCGAAACGAAGAGAGCAAAGGGATTCCCCAACTGAAGAGGAATCCGGAGAGATGTTGACAACCATGAGCGTTTTCGAATCTCCTCCCAGACAAGGCTGTTTATACATTCAGATGTCATCCAACGATGAAACTATTCCAATTCCTTGAGAATAAAGCAAGCTGCCATAATGGTAAAACTATCAAAGATAACTATACCTGTAGAAGATATGTCAGCTTGGAGTTCCTAAAAGGAACATGGTCCTCCTTTTTCGCCAAAGCAAATATGACGTCGCTCAACGATGACAAACTTTTGTTAATGGCCTAATTATTAATGACATTGTTAGCTAACCGATAATAAAAACTGAGAATATTTCACATGTATCCGGGAGAAAAAGATTGGGGATTTTAAAGAAGAAAGAACCTGAGTTTCCTTCAACCGCTCTCCAGTTGCGCCACTCCTTGACAATCTTTCACTTCCAGCTAGGTCAATAAGATTTAAGACTCCCTGGACTTGTTGTTCAGTGTTCTAACGAGGTTAAAAAGCATATCAGTAGTTAAACTTAGAACAAGCCAATGAAAGATTGCTTAAAAGTAAGAACAAATCAGCGCATGTGGAAAACAAACCTCATTAATCCCAGATATACGCAAGGTAAACACGAAATGGCTTCTCGAAGATTGCTCATTCATATGAGTCTTGCCTACAGACCTAAGAGATCAAGAGATCATATATGACGGCATCAAAAAAGTACATAATCATATATCAAAAGTTGCATACAAAAATATCATTGATAGTACTGCAAATTAGATGTAACGCTAAAATGACACCAAAGAAATAGCATTCAAGAATGAAAAGCCACATCAGTTTTGATGTTTTGAAAACTTGACATTAACATTGCTAAGTGCAGCCTTTCAAATAAAATATCACAAGGCCAATATGGATACTCTTGAATTTTAATGTATACCTGCTACGTGCAGCCTGTTCCAGAAGAGATGAAATTTGGTTTATGCTACAAACATCAACGATCGTCAGGTCAGAAACGTATGTGTTTCCATTTGCATCATGCTTTATCGTGTACTGCTTTCCGCAAACACCATTTTCTGTCTTTAACAAGTCTGCACTGCTTGAACGACTAGTGGATAATAAGTCACGAATGTTCTCATTATATATTTCGAGCATTGAGGCCTGCATATAATTAGAAGGGCATTATAATTTGCAAGACTAAACAAACAAAAAACAAGTTATAGTACCTGCATTTTGTATTTCCAACCCTGGGCCTGAAGAGCTTGACTCATTTGGAATATTTGCTCGAGTGAACGAGGTATTAAACCTTTCTGCTCTGGAGCATCTGATTTGCCCATCATAGTATAAGTTTTTCCGGAACCTGTTTGACCATAAGCAAATATGCAGACCTGAAAAAAGACAATCAGAATTCTATTTAGTACATGTCTTTAACTGTATGAAACGTAAAAGAATTCACCAAAAGGTTAGAAGCAGTTCTAATTCTAAAAACATAATCCAAAAATACACCTAAAATGAAAGAAAAAGGATCAATACATAACCAAAATACCCAATATTAAAGCCTGACAGCCAATTGCTAAAGGCAAAAGTTATGCTAGATTATGCACTTAGAAACCAAAATAATAGGGGAAATAAGTGTCACCGTTTAAAATGCCGAGAAAAAAAAATCAGCCTAATGAACATGTAATTCCTTTAAAAGCATATAAACAAGATTCAACATGTACCTTGTAGCCATCAAGTGCACTTTGTACAAGTTGCGATATTTCCACAAAAACGTCTTGTTGGGAAGTCTCGTGGTGAAACACTTTGTCAAATGTAAAATTAAATTTTTGGCCTACAAGTTCAAACATTTTTAGTGTAATTAGATCCAAAGTGGTGTGTACGTCTATATGATTTTTAAACTAGATTAAATTGAAGCCAAAAAACATTAGACATGCTCATACCATTTTGTACCAAGTCAACGCCTCTGCCAAGAGATTCGGTTGCTGTAGGATAAGAAACCACAGGAGTTTCTGTTGCATTAGCATCATCAGGTAGCAATGGGCGGACTCGACAGAATACCCTGATATTACCTTTTAATTCCTATTAAAGAAGAATATTAGTACCCTGAAATCTTGCTGATTATATAACATGTCAAGCATTGAAAAATTACCAGAATGGTGTTATGTAATTTTTTCCTTAACTTCTCTCCTTCTAGTATTTGCAACTCTGATTCAGCCAGGCGGTTTTGTAGCTCCTGCACGATTCTCTTATGTTCTTCAAATTCTGTCAATGTTTCTGAAGCGGATCGACTGACCATCTAAAAGAAAATAAACAGTATAGGTTAACTAATGAATTGACAGGTATAAGAAACGTTTTGAAACTCGTATTAAATTAATATTACCTTAAGTTTATCATTTGCAGCAAATAACTCATGCTTTAATGTATCTATCTCCTGTTTTTGAGATGAATCTCTTTCCTGGAAAAGCATGCCCACCACAATATTAAAAACTTGATAAATGAGGAAATCACAAATTAAAAAATTAAAACAAAACAAAATAAAATAAAAAGAACGTAACACAAACCTCCAAGGCTTTTGATTTTCTCATCAACCTATCCAACTCTTCACACGACAATTCAGTGTTTTCCTTGTACTTCACCACTTGATCCCTCAAATCTTGAATCTCTCTTGCATGCCGATCGCGGTCATCTCTAACTTGTTGCAGTTCCCCACGAAGGCATTTGATTTCATTATCTAATAGTTCCTTCTGCTTTAATGTTTCTTCCAATGAAGCCTACACACAAATGTGCATACAATAAAGAGACGTGATATATTCTTAAATTCCAGATGAATAAATGGATTATTCCCAATAAACCATCCTCAGTTAACAAAAAAATTGAACTGAAAATAGATATCATCAATGCAAGGAATGCTGCACAGATACTTACTGTTACTTTAGCCAACTCATCTTGCAATGCCTTATTGTGAACCCTCAAATTGCTAAGGGTCTCCAGAACAGTCCTTTTCTCATCTTCAACTCGTTTGAGAGACTCGGTGGCAGTTTCAAGATCTTTTTGGAGTTTGCTATTGTACTGTTGTAGACTCTTGTTGTACTCTTGTGCTCGATTATACAAGTCCTGATACGAAGAAACCTGCAGCGACACAATTTTAGAAATATACCAATTGCAAATTTTGATAAACCGGAGGGGAATTGGGAAAAGAAAAGTAATATGCAGAAAGAAGAGAAAAAAACTGACTGTACTACCTTCTGGTCTGCAACTAATTTCTCCTCCCGCACTATTTCAAGCTTCTGTGAGAGAGAAGCTTGCAACTTCTCAGCTGCATCCCTTGCTTCCTTTTCACTTCTATGACTAGCAATTGCATCCTGTATGCCAAGCAAAGGGATGAAAATAAAACATGTGACGAGAACACCACGAGCCAAAAACAAAAGCAGGGGTAACAATTATATCACCGAAATTAGTGTGTAACCACGTGACTGGAAACCTTACCAACTTCTCTGATTTTTCCTTTGCAAGTTTCTCGTCCAAAGCAGCCATACTTTCCCTCAGCTTTGAGTTTACGGCATTGAGCTCATCGACCTTGTTTTTCATTTCCACCTCTTAGGAAATAAAAAAATTGAACACAGATTACAAATCTGTTCCTCTGAACAAAAACTTGAATATCAAGCACAATATAACCACATAGGTTAATTTGTAACAAAAGCACGATACTACTTGACGAATTACTTGAGATTTCCAACTAAATACTCTATATTATTAAGATACCACCACGTACAAGCAATTTATTGGTCCGGTTATGAAATTATGCCACTCCAACAGACAATGGAATGAATAAAGAGCAAACAACTACCAGTATCCGAGCATTTTTTTTCAGCAGAAGCCAATGCATTCCGAAGCTTTTCCTCCTCGAGAATATGCCCTTCCTCAACCTGCTGCAACCATCTGATGCATAGCTTCAGCCTCTTACTATAATCAGCTAACTGCTCAGCTTTCCCCTGCCATATAATCAAATAGAAAACGTCAGAACAAACCATCAATTCATGGTTCAAAATAAGCACACAAAAAAGCCCTATTTAAAACAATTGAGTGAGAAATAAACCTTATGATCAAATTTCTTCACTTTTAACTTCTCAACCAACAACGCCTCGACTTCTTCCTTCGTAAACTCAACATTGCCACACTCTGATCCCTCCACACTGCCTATATCGCTGGTACCTGCTGCATCTTGCTTAACAACAGCAAGTGGCGGTCGTTGGCGGCCCATGCTACTCGGTACCTCCGGTTTTCTTGTTTCGATTCTTCGCCGCTTGTCTAAGGGAACTTCATCAAGACTACTCTTTTTCTACACAAAACAAAAACCCACAATTAAATTCAACCATTTGAAATCCTTCTGTACACACTCCTACTCAAACATTAATTTGCAACCAAACCCCAACATTGATTTCCTAAATTTTCCATCAATTTCGAACCCAAAACTGTCAAGTTTAAATTTTTTTATTCTATTTTTCAAAAAATCAAAGTTATGAAATGAAAATGTAAAACTTACCGAAAACGGACTCCGAGGAGCCCTGTTCTGGTTGCGAGAAGCCATGAATCAGGTCCCGTTCTTGGCCGTCGATCTGGTTGAGCCGAGGCTCGGATTTGCACAAACTGGGGTTTGGATTGGTGAGATCGAATTAGGGATTTTGGCAGAAAGGAGAAAGAAGACGGAGGAGAGTGAAAATTTTGAAATTGGATCTGGCGGTACAAACATTGACACGCTCCTCCAAAAAGACTGGTGAATATTTGGGCCGGGTCGGGTTTTTGTGGGTCCAAGGACCCAAGTTAATTGATTTATTTAATATGGTCGTTTTCCACACATACAAAGAATTTTATAAGATGGTGTTATTTTCACATCCCTTTTTATGTTTCATATATGGTTTTTAATTTTTTTTTTTTCTTTTGGTTTTCTTTAAATCATTTAATTGGACAGCTAAAAATTAAGAAGAGTAGTTAGGGTAAAAGTTCAATTAGTTTGGCAGACATTAAATTTGGTCTATCTTTAAATCCGTTTTTAAATCATAACAACCTAGATTTGTATCACTATAAATTCATTGAATCCGTTTTCAAAGTTCAATTATTTTGGCAGACATTAAATTTGGCTTTAACACATGAATGGAAAATAACTCATGTGCTTCGGCAAAGGTGTTTTAGCATAACTCTTCAGTGGGTCTCTGAAGGTATAAAGTTGACTGGTGCTCGGTAATTTCCAGATTGATGAAATATGTATAAACAGAATTCATCCTCTAACCACTGATCAAATAGATGTAGATAATCCTTTGTACATAATTCCATCTAGATAAACAAAAATAGAACAAGAACTAAGAAGTGACTTCGATTGTAAAGAATTTTCGAAAAAAAAAAATGCATGTCACGAGTATATGTAAGTACAACAAACCAAATATGCATAATATCATGTGAGAATTTAAAATACGTAAAAACTGCACAATTGATTCAAAATATTGTCATAATCACATCATGAAAGTAGGGGAGTTTCTCAAATTTTCACTTGAACAAAATCTCATGGTTGACGGTTGTGATGAGGCTCAGATGGATGCTATTGTGCTAGAGACTAATAACATCATTGTCATAATCTCATGGAGTCCACGTGTACAAATAATACAATCCTAGTTGGAACATTATCCAGCTTGTCAAATAGAAAATGCAACAAGGAACACTTGTCAACCTCCCATTGGCTAAAGCCATATCCAGCTTATCCAACCAGAAAATGGCAGATAAGGTCGTTACAAATCATCCACCCAAAACAATATAATTTCCACATTTCTGCCACTGAAAACTGGTCGTTGTTAAAAAGCAAATAAAACTACTCAGAAAGTTAGGAAGGTTCAGGAAATGGCACAAGCTATGGCTTCAATGGCTGGCATGCACGGCTCCTCCCAGGCAATTTTGGAGGGCAGCCTCCACCTAAGTGGCTCGTCACGCTTGAACACGGTCAGCAGCACCGGCAGGCTAGCCGTGGTGAGGTCCGGGCTCACCATTAGAGCCCAGCAAGTGCCTTCGGAGCCCGAAACTAGCCGTAGGGCCGTGCTTGGTCTCGTCGCGGTTGGTTTGGCCTCCGGATCATTTGTCCAAGCTGTGCTTGCCGAGGCTAAGCCCATCAAAGTCGGTCCCCCTCCACCACCCTCCGGGGGATTAAGTAAGCCCTTCACTCTTGACCTTGTCGCTACTATTCAGTCTTAGCATGGCAATTGCATTAGAATACTAAAACGTAATACAGAAACTTGTTACGAAGCTGAAAAAACGTATAATGTTTTAGGACTCGTTTGAGATTGTTTATGGAAGAAGCACTTTTGCTCATGAGTCTTATTTTTATTAGAACATAAAAATTCAAGTGCGTATTGAAAAAACACTTAATTTAATTGCATTATTAATCATTGGAATTGGATTTGCCACGCTTTATGTTTAGTTTGATCAGAAACATTGAGACTATGAAATGCATGAATTGTTAATTGGGTGTGTTGAGGAACTTATGGAGGTGAATTTGTTATCGTTGTGGCAGCTGGAACCCTAAACTCGGATGAGGCAAGAGACCTTGACCTGCCATTGAAGGAGAGGTTCTTCATCCAACCACTCACTCCGGCTCAGGCAGCCGCGAGGGCGAAGGAGTCGGCCAAGGAGATTTTAGCTGTCAAGGAGTACATTGACAAAAAGGCATGGCCTTACGTCCAGAACGATCTTCGTCTCAGAGCCTCATATCTCCGTTATGACCTCAAGACCGTCATTTCTGCCAAATCTAAAGCCGAGAAGGAGCCCCTCAAGGAACTCACCGGAAAACTCTTCAAGGACATTGACGGCGTAAGTTCACAATGACACATGCACGACTTTTACTTGACATAGATTTTGGTTTGCATTGATTCATATACTTTTGTTTTTTGTGTCTGGGGACAGTTGGACTACGCAGCAAAGATCAAGAGCACCCCGGAAGCAGAGAAGTACTACGCCGCAACCGTATCTTCCCTCAATGATGTTCTTGCAAAGCTTGGCTAAAACCCTAAAATGGATTAATGTATTTGATGTATAAGGCTTTTTAAGAGCTTTGTTTGACTGTTTATGAGATCAAATCGTTTGGATGCTATTTGGAGGAAATCTAGTGATATTTAAGCATCATTATTTTTGCGCATTAATCGTGAACATAATTGTTTGTTTCCACAAAAAAAGATGCGTGAAAACACTGGTTCTTAAGATGAACGTATATAAAGTTGTAATTTTGTAAACAAGAACAATGTACCTGAAATTTCGATTGCTCTTGATCGAGATCATAAACACATTCCATTACGTACACTCATGAGCGAGTGAATTGAAACAACGTCCATTTGTACAACGCCTTCATGTTCAAAAGATATAAACTTTGGGATCAATGTAGCAATTGGCACAAGTAAAAGGTTCAAATATTTCGTCTAGAACAAAAAAGAAAAAAAAAAAAAAAGATTCAAATTGCTCTTGAAAGAGAGAAGTATAACAAAAATCTTGAAGATCAACATGAACAGCTTCAATATACAAAACAACAAGGGAAATTTTGAAAACAAAAACCCATGTGGACTGAAGTCGTAATTGCTCTAGCTAGTAGTCTACTCCCCTAGTCTCATTCCCTTTAGAGTCACGAGGGTTGATTTGCGTAGAGCAAGTCGTTTCCTGAGGAATTCCGAACGTTCCAAAACCTCAAGGTCCTCAGTTTCCATGTCATAGGAAAGAACTTGCCCTCGGCCATTTCGAAATCTGAGTGAGCTAGAATGAGCTTGTGTGAGAACTAAATGATCCGTCCAAACTGTGTGGTCGACCTTTAAATTTTTCAAAGGAATGATGATCTTGTTTCGACTCCATTTGTGTTCCTTGAAGTCTTCTAACACCAAGATGTGAATGGCTCCCCCTACTGTTTCAGCAACGCCTAGACAGAGATCCCAAGGAAAAGCCCGAACATTCCTCAAATTTAGGAAAACTCCCTGGGGCAAAGTAGTTGTGGTGAGACATTCACTCCACAGATCAAGAGACTGAATTTGTAGGCACGAATGATCATCATGTTCATCTTTTACAATTTTGGAGATATAAATAGCCCAGTTAACCTTATCTTCCTCACAACAATTTGGCTTTACCACCCATCTGCCTTGTTCCAGAAAATTCAGCTTTTGGCGGAGCAAGGGTCTCCACATTTCATCCTTTCCAATTGTTATAACATCAACACCTACTAAACTGCCCTCTCGGCGATAAGCACAGGCCACTTTACACTCACCAGTAAGGGAATTAAAACCGAGGTCCAGAACTACTCTGGTACCCTCGGGTGCCTTGGGCAAGTAGAGCACTTTGTGGGTTGCAGGATTTCTAATACGGCAAACTTGAGAAGTTTTACTCTTCTCCAAAAACAAGCCACTACAATCACACTGAAGCTCGAAATCCCCATAGGAAGCAACTCCCTTCATTCTCCCCTTATCCCATTGGCATTGATAACAAGGTGGCAAACTGTAACGTGTTTGAGCCCTATGCTTTTCTATGAACTTGTAGCCCTCAATTAGCAGACACCATTGCTTGCAAACACACTTGAATCTCACCAAAGACACCACAGGCAGCCACAACAAAATCTGAGCAACAATATCAAAGGGAAGCTCTCGTGATTGTTGCCGCGGCACTTCTTCTTCTTCTTTGGTAGCGACACGTTGGACTCCCATAGTATCGAACATGGGATTAATCAAAGCTGCAATGAAAAAACAAAATTAACAAATCCAAATCAGAACTGGAAGACCTTCATAATGCGACTCCGATACTCATTAAGATAATATATTGTTTACGGACTTTGGATTACAAGAAAGCGATGCTCGAGCTGGATTAATTTGCCGGAAACATGTAAAAAATTGAACCGGTGACAACCCTTCAAGGTTTTAATTAAAATTAAAAATAAAAACAATTGAAACCCTAGACACTAAAGAGGCAATCAAGGGTCTTGAACAAAGTTGAACAGAAATTTTCCAATGCCCGGAAGCTCGCTCAGAAGCTGACAGCCGCATAGCATGGCGGATAACCACATGCCCCACTAAGTGCTCGACGAAATGCATCAGTTAAAAATTCGCATTATTTTCTTGTTAAAAAAAGTTTGATCTTTTACAATGCCCCGAGATTAAAATCCTGAATCCGGCACGATAAGATTGCAATAAGAAAAACTTAGAGCAATTAAATTAAAGAGATCAGATATTTACCATGATCGGAAATTCACAAACTTGTTGACAAGATTAGTGGATCCGAGAAAGCGAAAGCGATGCTGAAACCAAACGGAGAAGAACTTGTTCGTATCAAACACCTGTCATCCAGTCGGTCAGTGGTTCAAATAAGCTCCGCTGCCTGCCGATATTTAAGTTCCACATCCACTCTAACCTACACAAAACATTCGCTTGAGTTGTTGGGTTTCTGGCTGGCTTTGTTTTGTTGGGCCGGGCCCTCGTTGAATTTTAGTTAAGGTTAACTAGTTGGTTCGGTTCGGTTTGGTAGGTTTTTTTTGTTCTTACTTACAAAAATGTTATTCTTACCATCTATTTGTACTATGACACTTATAAAGATGAGACTCACATGTATTGGTGGGATCATACTTCTACTAGAAAGAGGTTACAAGTGATGATACAAATAGATGGTAAGTGTAGCACTACTCTTGTTCTTATTATTTAGTTTTGGTTCAATTATAGAACCGGACTGAATAATCCAGTTTGGATGATGGTTTTGATTTTTTTTTTTTTTTTAACTACAATTCAACCAAATCGAGCTTAGTAGCGTTTTAGAATTCATACAGCCAACCTCACTTGGTGAGATAATGCTTGGTTGTTGTTGTTGTATAGTTTAACCATAATTGACCGATCATGAAAAAAATAGTAATGTTAGGGAGATCAATTATGTAGACCAAATTTTGTAAATCATATCATATGATTGTTGATAATTGAATTATTATTTAAGGTGTTGATTAACGTGCTCATTTTTTATTAGTGACACATCACATGATTTGCAAATTTGATCTAAAAAATTAATCTACCTATCATTAGTCGGAAAATTTTTTACGAAGTTGATGGCTAAAGGATCAAAGCTCCCACAAGTTTTGGTCCCTAACTACATTTGGGATTTTTTGTTAGGAAAACTAATTAAAAGGACTTGAGTTTTAACGATAAGGACAAAATAAAGGGTAAAGTGAATAAAACCATAATTAACCTTTTAGTGTAAAAATATGATTTTTCGTTATAGTTCCCTTATTTGTTTTTTGACTCGGTCCACCAGCCCTTAATGCTTTAAGGATTCTAACTCAAACATATTGGAAGGCCTTTGGTCCAGTTACTGATTTAGGCTTACGTTTATTTATTTTCAAGGACACCAAAACAATACAATTTATAACTTTAGATGAATTTAAAGAAGTAATCGAAAACTTGAAAAGTAAAACAACCATTTGTATGAAACCCTCCTGTGCATCGGGCAAGTAAAAGTATTTGGCGGGTTGCAGAATTTCTGATTCGACAAACTTGAGAAGAACCACCCTTCTCCATAAATAAGCCAGCATAACGGCTTACAATGTTGAAATTCTCATCGGTAGGAAGGCACTCTTAATTCGTCTGGCAGACTGGCTCTGATGTTTCGTGATGAACTCATTGTCCTGACCAATTAACAAACACCATTGCTTGCACGCACACTTGAATCTAACCAAATTCTCATCGGTAGTGAATTCATAATTGCTCAAACTTCTCTTCAAAGAAAGAAGCGCAACAAAATTCTTTAAGGCCAGACCATGTAATTCCAATCGAACGACAAAGAAAAAAGAAAATAAACACAACAATGTAATCCTGTGTACTGGAGAAATCATGGGTTTTACTTCAAAAGTGCACCGACGTTTAAGAAGTTCAAGGGAAAATTTAAGGATCTCTAGCTATGTTTCCACAAAACTCAGCAAAACATGTAGTGAAATCTTAGCACTGAGTGCTATGTTACAACTGGTGACTAAAAAGTTCAAACTTACAGTAACAAAAACAATATAAAAATATGAACAGAAAAAATGAAATTTTGCAAAACAAGGAGCCCATGCGCAGTGAAATTATAAGCCTTTAGTCTTGTACTCCGTTAATCTCTGAT
The DNA here is from genome assembly GCF_041283825.1 of Pyrus communis. Taxonomy (NCBI): domain Eukaryota; kingdom Viridiplantae; phylum Streptophyta; class Magnoliopsida; order Rosales; family Rosaceae; genus Pyrus; species Pyrus communis. The sequence continues at coordinate 1,500,104 of NC_142569.1, forward strand.
CTCATTTCCTTGAGAGAGATGAGGGTTGACTTAAGTAGAGCTATTCGTTTCTTCAAGAGTTCTAAACTGTCAAAAACCATAACAGTCTTCTTTTCCATGTCATAGGAAATAAGTTGTGCTCCACCTTGAAACTCTAGTGTATTTGAACAAGCTCGTTTGAGAACAATTTCATCCGTCAAAATTGTGTCGTCGATCTTTAAAATTTTCAAGGGAACGATGATCTTGTTTTGACTCCATTTGTGTTCCTTGAAGTCTACCAACACCAAGATGTGAAGGTCTCCCCCTACTATATCAGCAACGGCTGGACGATTATCCCAAAGAAACGTCCGGAGATTCTCCAAATCCACGAAAACTCCTTGAGGAAGAGTAGTGGTGGTGAGACATTCACTCCACAGATCAAGAGAATGAATTTGTAAGCACATATCATGCCCCTCGGTTATAATTTCGGGTAAATGAAGAGCCCATTCAACCTTATCTTCCCCACAACAAGATTGAGTCAGCACCGCTTTGCCTCGTCGCAGCCAATTCTGGTTTTGTTTGTGCAAAGGTCTCCATGTTTCGTCCTTTCCAACTGTTATCACTTCAACACCTACCTCTTTCTGTGCCCTATTGAAATAAACACATGACACTTTACACTCACCAGTTAGTGAATTGAAACCGAGGTCCATAAATTCTGTGTCACACACCTGTGCGTCAGGCAAGTAGAGCACTTTGCGGGTCGCAGGATTTCTAATACGGCAAACTTGAGATGTTGTACTCTTCTCCAAAGACAAGCCAGAACAACAACATTTAAGCATGAAATTTTCATCACAAACAGTCACAAACGGTTTTTTATCCCATTCGCAATGATAAGAAGGTGGGAGGGTGTAACAGGTCCGATCTCTGTGTTTTGCAATGAACTTGTAGTCTTGAAGCAACAAAAACCATTGCTTGCACACGCACTTGAATCTCAGCAAAGACAGCACAGGAAGCCAACTCAAAATCTCAACGATAATTTCAAGGGGAAGCTCTGACGAAACTTGTGTCGGCCTTTGTCTTCGTTGGTAGTAACGCATCATTGTCTCAGTATATTATTCTAAGGACACTAGGAGAGCACGAGCACGAGAGATTCAAAGCTACAGTGATAGAGAAAAAAAATTCCAAATCAGAATAGAACGAAAAGGTTCATTCTAAGCTAGCTAATCGAATAAAGCACAACGTTTTTATATTTATGCAAGCCCTAGCTTTACAACCAAAACCCTAATTCCTAGGGTTTAAGAATAACCTTCTAATCCGGTCGACTCTAAATAAGTTACGACTTTGAATCAAAAGACTGTAAATAGCAAGAGCTTATAAAAATTGAGATAAGAACTTACCTGAATTCAAATATGACGAGGTTTGCATTACAATCTATGGGAAATTTGGAATGTCCTTGAAGGAATTATATCAAAGATATGGGTTTGCGGCTCACTACCAATTATACCGGACCTCGTATAATGAGTGAAACCATTTAATACAAGTTGCATAAGTTGGCCAATGTGGGACTTTCATATTATTCAACGCATACAAGGCTAGTAAAATCAAGAAAGTGATGCTCAAATGATGAATATACGAGAAATATGTAGAATCGACTACAATCTTTTTGTAGAAATTGATTTTCCTTGAATTGATTTGTGCAAACAGAGGTTGACTTGAATAGCAAGTCTAATTTATTACAAGCAATTACAATTAACGAGAGATCAATCTAGACGAATCTGGAGGGATTTGCGATGGTGAGAGATTATAACCTAGACCTAGGTGATACCATGTAGAAATTGATTTTCCTTGAATTGATTTGTACAAACATATATAGCATGCAGAGATTGACTTGAATAACAAGTCTAAATAATTACAATTAATAAGAAATCAATTTAATTAGACAAATGAGGCGAGATTTGCGATAGCAAGGGAATCTCGCTGACAAAATTAATAATAAATAAAACTGAAACCCTAACACCAAAAATGCAAGAGAGGGCACCAAACTATGGGGTTTCTTGAAAAGGTTAAAAAAAAATGTCTAATGCGACTTTGAAATTCGTCTAAAAAGAAAATAATACACAACTAAGAGTTACAAGAGTACTTTTCATAAGATTAGCCGAGAACAATAAAACTAATGAGATAAGAAATGCACCATGATCGCAGTTTCACAAACTTATGGAGGTTGGGTGGACAAGAATGGAGATAAAAAATTCACCATGATCGCAATTTCACAAACTTTTGAAAGTTGGTAACTTGGTGGACAAGACTAATTATTTGATTCACTGTTTCTATTAACTTATCCCCTCCTAACAGAAATTCAAAACAAGCTAGAGTGGCGCTCCCAAACCATAACAAAAATTCAGACAAGCTAAAATGACACTCTTAAACCAACAAGGTTCTCTGTTTTACAAGAGTCAGGAGAACATCTATCTTAAAAATAATGTAACAAGCTACGTACAACTATAAAATAAGTGGTAATAAAGCAACTCAAGATTTTTGATTTATAGAAGATGCAAATTAATGTAACAACTGGTATAGCTAATTAACAAGTTCAAACTTATTTGTTAAAAAAAAAGGGTTCAACTTCCCTTGGAAGACTGATATAATAAGACCATCTAAGATGAACAGAAAAATGCAAAGTTTCTCATTGTACATGAAATTATAATTGCTCTATCAGTTAACTGCTCCTTTCCGGTTTCATTCCCTTGAGAGTCATCAGGTTTGACGAATGACGAGCTAATTGCTCCTCCGCTATCTGTGAATATTCGATATCCTCAATACTCCTTCTCCTCAAATTGTAAGTATAAAGTTGATCTCCCCCCGCATAAAATCGGAGTTGATCTGCAGAACAACTTTTGACGAAATGAATTTGATCCTTCAAATGTCGGTTGTCCTTTAAAAAATTAAAGGGAACAGTAATGTTTGGAGTCCATTTGTGTTCCTTGAAGTCTTCTAACACCATGATATTAAGGGCTTCGTCTGCTACCTCAACAACCGCCGGACAGTTAATCCAAAGAAAAAATGAAACTTTGGTCAAATCCGAGAAAACACCTCTGGGAAGAACAGTGTTAGTGATGCGTTCACTCCACGGCTCAAGAGATTGAATTTGAACACACAGATCTTGTCCATGTTTTATAATTTCAGGTAAATGAACAATCCATTCAACCTTATCTTTAACGCAACAACTTTGTTGAAGCAACCATTGGCCATGCTCGAGTAAATTAGGGCTTGAATATTTCAAGGGTCTCCATTTCTCATCCCTTCCAATAGTTATAACTTCAAGCCCTACTAAATAACCCGTCTTCTTTGCCTTTCTCCGGTAAATAGATGCCACTTTACACTCACCAGTAAGCGAATTAAAAGCGAGGTCCAGTGTTCTCGTACCCTTGGGAGCATCAGGCAAGTAAAGTACTTGGCGGGTTGCAGGATTTCTAATACGGCAAACTTGAGAAGTGACACTCAACTCCACATAAAAACCAGCACAAAGACAACTAAGCTTGAAATCTTCTTTAGAAAGAGCGACTGTCTTGTGACTTTTCTGGTTGTATCGATAAGAAAGTGGCAGTACATAATTGGTCCGATCCCTGTGTTTAACAAAGAACTTGTAGTCTTGAATCAACAAACGCCATTGTTTGCACACACACTTGAATCTCAGCAAAGACTCCACAGTCAACAAGCTCAAAATCTCAATGATAATTTCAAAGGGGAGCACTACTTGTTGAGGCGCCACGCATTTACTATACATGAAGAAACTTAGTTAAATTCGTCTTCAGAAGATATAAGTTTTTATTTTATGATGTTACAGTGGAAGAGATGATAAAAAGCAAAATTAAAATACCATGGGAAGAACATAAACTTTTCAAATTCAAAGCTTAGGGTCTGCTTGGAATTGCTTATGCAAGAAATACTTCTCCTAACTAGGGTTGCTTATGTAGGAAATACTTCTCCTAATTAGAGCTTTCAGTACAAATGCTTTTATCAGAAGGATGATGGATTTTTCTTAAAATTTTGAGTGCATCCTAGTTTCCCAGAAAACGCTTGGTCAGAAGCACTTTTAGTTTTCAGAAACAATCCTAAACAACCTTGGAAGGTTTGAGGTATCTGCTTAGTTCCGAAACAACCTTGGAAGCTAATACATGAGTTATGAAGTCGATACATATATATCTATACTATAATTTGTATAAAAACCCTAGCTAGTTTTGAATTCTTGAGAAGATTCAAGAAAACTATTCTAAAATAAAACAAATATAGCACACAACTTTGAATACAAGACTGAAAATAAGGAAATTAAGCAGAAATAAAAAGTTGAAACAGTTTCAAGTTTACCATGTTCTTGTTTCCATGATGACCTTGACAAAAGTGAGCCAACAAAGCGATGCTCAAGACGATTAAGCACATATATATATATATATATATATATATATATATATGTTTATGTACATACAGTGATTTACATGAACTAAAAGACTAGATAATCATGAATACAACCAAACAGGATAATTCTAACGTTTATCAAAATCAATAATTTATGTTAGGTTTTTAGATAAAAAGTTATCTTTTGTGTAAGCAGCCTATCAGCGAAGAGAAACTCTTATATACAACCATCTCTCTATCCCGCAAAAGAAACGTGTTGATTCTAAAGCAATAAAGATTGCTTCATAACTTGTATGATTTGCCCTTTGGTTACAATGTTCATCACCCAGAGGTACTCTCTTGTGTAGGGCATCATACAATCCAAGGGTCGGGAGTAGCACACAACTTTGAATACAAGACTGAAAATAAAGAAATTAAGCAGAAATAAAAAGTTGAAACAGTTTCAAGTTTACCATGTTCTTGTTTCCATGATGACCTTGACAAAAGTGAGCCAACAAAGCGATGCTCAAGACGATTAAGCATATATATATATATATGTTTACGTACATACAGTGATTTACATGAAATAAAAGACTAGAAAATCATGAATACAACTAAACAAGATAATCCTAACGTTTATCAAAATCAATAATTTATGTTAGGTTTTTAGATAAAAAGTTATCTCTTGTGTAAGCAGCCAATCAGCGAAGAGAAACTCTTATATACAACTATCTCTCTATCCCGCAAAAGATACGTGTTGATTCTAAATCAATAAAGATTGCTTCATAACTTGTATGATTTGCCCTTTGATTACAATGTTCATCACCCTAAGATTCTCTCTTGTGTAGCGCATCATACAATCCGAGTAGAAAATGTAACGGAACACCTAAAATCCAACGGTCACGATATCTATCACACAGTGCTACTTTCCAAAGTCCTTGCGTTGACCCCCCAGCTTTCCACGCAGTGACTTTTATTTGCTGTTTCGCACACACAAAATTACCCCAAAAAAAATCACTCTCTCCCTCACTTACCCAGTCCGAATCCCTAATTCCCAAAAAATCCCAAATCTCCATCTCCTTCCATGGCTCCCAAGCGCCCATCTCCGCTGGACGAACCGCCGGCAGCTTCTTCGTCGGGAGGTGAGGAAGTCTCGTCGGAGGAAGAAGAAGGGGAAGAAGAGGAATCCGGATCTGGGTCAGATTCCGAACCCGAAGAGCCTCTGCCTCCGAAGACCTCGTCTTCAGCACCGGTTGCCGAGAAGAAGCCACCGCCCAAGAAGCCGGACTCCTCTGCCGCCAATTCGAAGCCGCAGTTTTCATCCTCTGGTTCCGAGGACGATTCCGGTTCCGACGTGGATAAGGATTTGGTGGTGAAGCCGATTGCTTCGAAGCCAATGGAAGAGACGCCGAAGACAAAGAGGCCCAGATCAAAGCCCGCGGCTACTGCTACGCCGGCGGCGAAATCCGGGTCCAAACGGCCCAGCGAGACCGAGCCTAAGGATTCAAAGCGGCCAAAGAAGAAGGGAGCTGCGGTGGAGCAGGAACCGGACCAGGTCGAGGAGGAAGCGAAGAAGTGCAAGCTGTTCCAGAGGATTTGGAGCGATGAGGATGAGGTAATTATCTTGAAAGGCATGGTTGATTATACCACCAAGAAAGGGGCGGACCCGTATTCCGATATGGGTGCGTTCCATGACTTTATCAAGAAATCGCTGAAGGTGGATGTGAACAAATCCCAATTGCAAGCTAAGATTCGTCGGCTGAAGAAGAAGTATGCGACTAATGTGAAGAAGAAGAAGTATAATCTTACTAAAGCTCATGACCAGAAGGTGTTTGACTTGTCGAAGAAGGTATGGGGCGGCAGCGGCGAAGGGTCGAGTGGTGTCAACGAGCCGTCTGAACAGCCAAAGTCTAATGGGAAGGCTAGGAATACCAAGACTTTGGCTTCGATAAAAGCTGATATTTTGAGCTCACCGGAGCGTTCAAAAGAGGCCACGAAGGTGGATTTGGGTCTGAATCCGTGCTCTTCGGAAGGTTTGAGTGAGGTGATTGGGTTTGACAAGTGTTTCAGGGAGCTGGGATTACCGGAGGGTGTGGTGAAACAAGGTTTGGAGTTGATTGGAGAGTCCAAGCGAGCTGACTTGAAGGAGAAGTGGAGGAAGCTGCACGTTGCTGAATTGGAGCTTTTTGTGAAGCGGAGCGAGTTAATGAGAGATCAGACGAAGGTGATTCTGGAGGCTTTAAGGTCATCCGGCCATTAGAATGTTGGATCAGGTATAGCAAGTCGAGATGTTTGTGTTGATGTCTAGAAAGATCATGTTTAAGGTTTTAGTAAATGTTAATTAAGAATTCTGTAGCGTTTAACTGCTTAGTTTGTCTATTCGATCTTTCCATGGATAATGACTGGCCATCGGTGTGCTCCTATGTGTTTATTTGAGGTTATTATTGTGGCAGAGTGTTATCTTCTGTTTTACTTCGAGTATTTATTGTTCCGCGGTGTTATTGTTGCCGTCTCTGATGATGTTGAGCAGGGGTATATAATGCTGCAGCGATATTGCTGAGTGTCATTGAAATCTTAGGTACATTACGTCGTTTGTACTTGTTTTGGTTATCCGAACATTTGAAAACAAATGTTGTGGCACTTTTGAGTTTGTTGAATAGCTGCATTTGTTTTCGGTTACTAATCTTAGCGTAGAAGAGAATGATCAAATAAGATCGTTCAAATCATATTCATATTTTAATTCATTAGACGTGCTTCATTATCCTTATAGTTGTAGTTGATTCAATCATTTGATTGAGTCTTTCATATGATCTTCCGGGGTAGTATGGTACTTGACATGCTTGGAGGTCTTACGTTATCTCCAAAATGTTTGCACCAGTGGCCAGGCAGTGGATCTATTGATTCTATTTTCCCTTTTAGTACCAAGGACTGGCTCAATTGGTACTTGACATGCTTAGGAGATGCTGCCTGGTACAAACAGCCAAACTCTTTCTTCTTTCTCTCTTACCTCACACCTTCACTCTCCTCCTCTGCCTCGTCATTTTCAGAAGTGAGAAATCAAAATGGATCAATTCATCCCCAAGAAAAAATCCCACAATATTGTCACTTACATTTTCCAGTCCCGTTATCTAATCCCGAGCGAAAGCTCGGTATTTAGCGGTATGTTAAGCGATACTAGCAAGAAAAGGCAAGCGAGTAGTCTGGGGTTTGCATGTTCTTGAAGATCTGTGCGTAACAGGTGCTGGGTTTGTGAGTTTAATTGATTTGTGCATGTCGAAAGGTTGAGGTTGATGCTGTGGCCGCGGTGGCTGGTGGATTTGGATTCCCGGTGGGAGCCATGGGAGAGCAGCAAATCTATAAAAATGTGTTGCCTTTTGTATCTGAAGGTAAAAGGTAGAAGTGCATATAGGGATTTTGTTTCAAATTCGAAATGGATTTGAGAGAGGAATGGGGAAGGAATGTGGGACTTGGAGCAGCGAAGGTGGATAACGAAATTCGCTCAAAATAGACTCTCCACTGTCTCATCTTTTTGGCACAAAATTTTATAATGGTGCCATAGGAATTGTGACACAAAGATGAGGTGCGAGAGAGTTTACGAAGAGTTTCACTTTTGAGAGGAGACTAGTTCCATTATATTTTGAGTAATGTTAGGGAAACTAAATTTGTAAATTAAATAATGTATCACAAATAAAAAATAAGCACGTTTATCAACGTTTAAATAATAATTAAATCTATAACTTTTGTGTCATGTAGTTGACAAAATTTAGTATCCCTAACGCCACTTTTATATTTTTTGTTTAACTTCAAGTGGGAGGGGAGGGGCTGGGTTGGACTAGTAACAATGTGATTTAAATTTGTCAATCAGCAAGAATTGAATCTTAGACTTCTTATTTACAGATGAAGAGGAATACTAATACAATATAAAATTGTGTGGAATATTTCCAACATGGAAAGAAAAACAAATTTGAAATGCACATGGTCAAAATTGGTCAATCCATATTTAATCCCAGTGAAAATTTGCATTTCCCGCTCCACACAACTAGAGAAGCACAACCGAACCACCTGAATCTAAACATAACCATCCAACCGTCCAAATATTTTAAAACAAGCGGCCACAGATTGCGATCCGCGTGACTCCCTCTCATTGGCTCTAGTTCTCCCAAAGCGGCGAACCCCCCTATATAAACCTAGAAACTCCCCAATCGTCTCATCCCGCTAAATCATTACTTCATTCACTGCGCAAATACTTTAGACTCTCTCTCTCTCTCATCTGAATCCTCCGCTCTCTGAATCCATGGCTGGAAGAGGAAAATCAATCGGCTCCGGTGCCGCCAAGAAGGCCACATCTCGGAGCAGCAAGGCCGGTCTCCAGTTCCCCGTCGGCCGTATCGCACGGTTCTTGAAAGCCGGCAAGTACGCCGAGCGTGTGGGCGCCGGTGCCCCTGTCTACCTCGCCGCCGTCCTTGAATACCTCGCTGCCGAGGTCAATTTCTCAATCTAAACCTTAATTGCTCTTCAATTTGCATCTTTATTATTTTTCTTTTTTCAAAACCTTGATTTGTAGGATAAAAGTTGATTTTTCAAAATTTTTTATTTGTTTAGGTTTTGGAATTGGCTGGAAACGCCGCACGTGACAACAAGAAGACGAGGATTGTGCCGAGGCACATCCAGCTGGCCGTCAGGAACGACGAGGAGCTCAGCAAGCTGCTTGGCTCCGTCACCATCGCCAACGGCGGCGTTATGCCCAACATCCACAACACGCTTCTCCCCAAGAAAACTGGCACCGGCAAATCTGGCCCCGTCGAAGACTAGAATTTGAGCTTCGATTAATTCCCTTTTGTAAAAATAGAGGACAAAAATGGAGATTAGTGTGGTTTAGATTAGGTTAGCTTCGCAGTTTTTGGGTTGTTTTGGTGATTTTAATATTCAATCTACTCGAAAGAAGTGAAATTCTGGGTCCGATTTGTTGTTCATTAAATTCAATCTCCGCTTTGAAATTTTAAATTTAATGGTTGCAAATCAAGAAACAAAATTGACAAGAATTTCGAATTGGTGTTTTGGGAAATTTGAAAACTTCTGGTTGATTGAGCAGTTTTTCAAGTGGATCTGTGCTTTTATGTTCTATCTACTGGATAAGATTTTACAGTCCAATCTGTTCATATAATTTGTAACTTTGAAAAATATTACAAGTTGGAGGGTTCAGAATCGGATTTGTGTAGTGTAGATGGAGAATGCAGAATCGGATTTGTGTAGGATAACTGGAACGATTCAGCAAAGGAGAACGAGAGTGCGAAAATCAAAATCTGTTCGGAAATTCGTGAGCTTTTTGACAATTAAGCTGGAAGTTCAGTTGGGTTGCTGTGTATTTGTGGTTTGGATTTCCCTTCTTTGATGTAGGCTTTGACAGAGACGTAATATGCAATGATGAACAATCCATGGAAGAAGCATAAGATCCCTCCTATCGACAGAATCCGGCGGTGCGATAAGCCGCACGATTTTCTCGACTTTGAGTTTAACATCGTCCCGGCAATCAGCAGTGAAAGTGCTGCCGCCAATGTTATCCTGCAGAATATAGATTTTAGACTTGTGCTGAATTGCTAATCATGATTAGAAAGTTAATTAATGTTTGTAATTACCATGATAAGATGAGGAAAGCAATTGCTAGTTGCTTATTTGCTGTGGTTTCTTGGTTATCTCGTCTGGACCTTATGCAGATGCATCCGCCAAGCAAGTTGCCTACTACGTGTGCGACTGCTAGGATCACAACAGCAGCTAACCCTAGTTTGAAGGCTTGGTAACTTGCGTCTTTGCACTCAAATATCCCCACCTTCAAATGGTGCACCTGTTTTTTACATGCCAAGAAATTTCCATCTATAGATTAGTTATTGAAATCTAGGTCATTGTTCGGCTCGTTACATGTGCCATCGTTAACTCGTTATAATCAAGGAAACGGAAGTTTATGCATACGTGTCAAAGAGTGATTTGTCTGCAATGAAGAATGACTGGTTTACCTTGTTTTGAGCAATCTCAGCTTGAATCCCAAGTATTCCGGCCACGACGTCCATAATCAAGAGCGGGACGCAGACGAGAGGAGTCATGTTTTTAACCATCTTTGCCGGGTTGGTTGAAGGAGGAGGAGGAGGAGGAGGACGAGAGGCTGTCTATCTGACAGATTAGGAGGGGAAATTAGGTGTGGTTTTTGGGTAAAAGCTTCTTGCCTTGACAGTTCTTACTTATGCCTGTTGTTATTCTTTGCTTTTTGAATTTCGGCTTCCTTCCATGGGGAGCAAGGAAAGCAGAGTATCATTCCAATGCAATTCGGTTCGGGAATGGGAATGGGAGATTAACTTTGATGCTTACGTGTATGACAGCTGAGAAGAATCACATTCTTCAAATTATTCCTTCAAATCCATAAGCTCCTTTGTCCAGGAATCATATGGTCATTTTTTGGGAGATTAGAGTGGCTAGGGTAGTGCTTTTGCGTTTTTGCACCCAAGTTTGATCCAAATTTTCCAAAGATTCGAGCGACTAGGGCAGTGCAATCACCTGTTTTGAATTGATGTCGATCTCCTTTCTTGTACATTAGAGTGGCCAGGGCAGTGTTTATGCCTTGGATTCCTTCTTTTGTAGATTAGAGTGGCTCCGCGACTTTTTGTATCCAAGTAATTTCCATGTATATGTATTTGTATGGTGTTATTAGTGGCATTGACTCACTGTCCTGTTATGATTTCCCCAGGAATGTAAGAGCTTGGGGTTTGACACGATCGAGCTGAATGAGGGATCTCTTGAACTTCCCGAAGAAATTCTTCTGAGATTCGTTCGCTTGATTAAGATAGGTGGTCTGAAAGTGAAGTCACAGTTTGCGATCAGGTTTAACAAGTCTGACATACCTGTAGGTGACAGCATTTGGAGCCTATGTTATCTCGAGCCCACGATATGGTATGCTGTGCAATCTTTCCTGAAACAATTAGTGATTGATATGTTCGCCTTGATACCTAGATATTGTCGGAAGAGCCGCATAGAAATTGTAGATTTTCTTATTGGGGCATTTAATAGCTCCAAGCTTAAAGAACTTAATCGCCACTCTTCGTTCTTTTGTTCAGCTGTTATGCGAAGGTAGGTTCGTTTTTGCAAACAAATAGCATAGCATGATAGCACAAAGGACTAAATAGGAGGAAGAAAAGGGCTTCAACCTTAAGTCAAGAAATGTAGAATGTCAGTTTAATGGCATGAAATCATCAAATCTGTCTGGTGTATGTAATTTCGATATGTGTTTCGCTTTGATCACTGGGCTGCATGATACCATGAATAAGAATTGACCAAGTTGTGAAGGGATAACCATGTTGGTCCAATGTTTGTGATGACCCTGTGCCCCCAAGTGTGTGTTTACTGATATTACTCCGCTTCGATGAAAATTTGTGCAGTCATTTTCTGAGACTGATGATTTTTTCTTCTTGCATTCATCTTTCCGATTATTGCTTTTCAACTGTGATGGTAACATCTTCTTGCCGCGTGCTCTGATCATATTACACGAAAGATGGTGCTGCAGTAGGAGCAACTGTATGTTTACTGGTTATATACTTATGAACAAGATTGTTGTCTTTGTTTAGAATATGTTGAAGACGTTGATCTTCTGATTACAAGTGCTGAGAGATGCTTAGAAGCTGGGGCCGTTACGAGAACGAACGACGCTGATGATGTCTGTAAACACTCTGGCTCGATGCATGCAGACATAATCGCAAGGGTCATTGGGCGCCTTGGTGCGGAGAAGACCGTGTTCGAAGCATCAAATCCGAGAACATCCGAGTGGTTCATTAAACAATATGGTCTTCTCCAAGAAAAACTACAGAGTGTTGAGTAGATTTTTAAAATAGACCATGAAGTTCTAATTTCTCGCATTGTAAGACAAAACGAGATCTTCTCCAGATCTTTTCCATCAAGGTCAACAGATCAAGTGATTTGAGTTTTTCAAATTTCTTTCAACGGCTCACCTGTTATGACCCTTAAAAACTGTGATAGTTTTTTGCCGTTGGATGAAATTTTAAAGATTAGGATCATTTGATCCGATGACCTTGGTAGAAGAGATCTAGAGATGATCTCTTTCCTTGTAAGACAAAGTTTTAAAATTGTACACATTAGCCCATTTAAGAGTATTTTCAAAAGAGATGTCAAAATTTAAACATAAAATTTGGATTTGACAGCATATATTTTCCGATAAATCAATTAAATTATTATAATAAATGTTTTAAAACACTCTCCAAAAATATAATTAATTAAATTCATTTATAATTAATTAAAAAAATTTGAAGCTACTGTCAATTTTGACCGTAAGTGAGGGCTAACAATCTATGTCATATTACATCAAATTTGGTTTTTTGATTGAAAAATATTGGTGCTACTATTTTTTACATCTCATTTGAAAATCCTCCAAGAATTTTAAGTTCACCATGTTATCAATTTAATAAAATATTATACAATCAATCAGGTCAAAAACATAAATTAATACAATTTTAATACTTTAAGGTTGAATACGAGAAAAATGAAACCCTGTGACATTTTGTTAGTCATTCTGAATTTAAAAGGTGTAAAACATAATTATATTTTTTCTTAAGAGAAAAAAAAGTATAAAAACATTATTTCACCTGTCCTTTTGGGGTAGGTGCGATACTTTGAGTGGAAGATGGACTGCTAGTGTGATTGCACGTTTCAGAATGTTAGTTCATCTCAACCTGGAAGATGGAAAAACGACGAGAAATTTTCTTCAGTGGTCAGAATACGGGATGGTGCATCATGTATTTTTACGTAAATGATGGAAAATTTTAATTTTTAAATTATTAATTTTTTAACATATAAATCTTATTATTTGTATAATAACACATGTTGTACCACATTGAAAAATCTCTCACAAACGACCGAGTCACCGACAGTGTTTAGCCTGGGACATGACCACTCACAGTTTCCATGTTTCGTTGAACTCTAGGTTTTCCCGTAGTGGTATATTATGTGTTTCAATAGAAGTGGTGATAAATTTTATTTTTAAGTTATTAATTTTTTAGCACACATATTCCATAATTTGTATAATAACACGTGATGTATCATTCCGTGTACCGGTCACACTGAAAAATCTATGGTACATTGTTGAGAGATTTTTCAATGTGATCGGTACACGAGTTGTTACATCATGTGTCACTATACAAATGATGGAATATATGTATTAAAAAGTTAATAACTAAAAAGTGAATTTTTTTACCACTTACATAAAAACATTTGATATACCACCCGTGTTTCCATCCTAATTAAAATTTTCTCGTTGTTTGTCATTGTTATGTCGAAAAACTCCTTTGACCTCTTCACCGAAAAAAAAAAAACTCCTGGGGCGATATTTACGACGGAAGGACCGAAATTGTTGGTGGTGCCTAGATCATCACGTGCTCACCTTCTTCCTCTTCCGATCGGATTAGATGAACTTCTGCAAAAACAGCGAAAACTCCTCCGCGGTCTATTTAACCAGTAAAGCCCCCATTACACAAAACAGAAAACACCATTCCCATAATTCCGAGCCACCTTTCCAGTTCAAACTTTGATAGAGGAAGTGGAAGCCATGGCCACCCAACAACCCATCTCAAAGAAGACGGCTTGCGTCGTCGGCGGCACCGGGTTCGTGGCGTCTCTGCTGGTCAAGCTGCTGCTCCAGAAGGGCTACGCCGTCAGAACCACCGTCAGAGACCCAGGTCAGACTCCCTCTTCCCCTTTTTTTCTCCGACGATATTTTAAACTACTTCAGTACAAGCTGCTGCCCCACTTTCAGTCCTCCTGCTTAGGCTGTTCTGTGTAGCTATGACCTAGCTTCCTTCCATCTCCATGCGTTGACCGTCACACTGAAAAATTTCTCATTTTTCTCGTTTCTGAAGAAAAAGAATTCAAACTTCAAAACGCCGTACTTGTGATGTAATGACTGACTCCAATATGACCATTAGGCTAAAGGTGTTAGTAACAAGATAAGGTAAAAGTTCACAGAATGATCTGATTACCGATCTGAATTTACTGTTGGACTACAAAGAGGCCTAGGTAATTTTGTAGGTTATCAGTAAATTTTGGGAACAATCTGAACTTTCGTATCAGTAAAATTCTTGTTTTACTGTGCTGGCCATGAATTGGTTTTCATTTTTTGATACAATTGGGTGCAGACAATCACAAGAAGGTCTCTCACCTCACAGCACTACAAGAGTTGGGTGAGCTAGAGATTTTAGCAGGAGATCTAACTGATGAAGGGTGCTTCGATGCTCCGATAGCAGGTTGTAATCTTGTTTTCCACGTTGCAACCCCTGTCAACTTTGCCTCAGAGGACCCTGAGGTACGGATTTATGAAAATTTCTTGATTAAATGTTGCATTCTATATAGCTGATGTAGCTTTAAGTATTGTGCTAATAATGTCATTGTCAATGAGCAGAACGACATGATCAAACCGGCAGTCCAAGGGGTACTAAACGTTCTGAAATCGTGTGTGAAAGCCCAAACAGTTAAGCGCGTTGTTTTGACATCATCAGCTGCTACAGTTTCGATCAATACACTTGAGGGAACAGGTTTGGTCATGGACGAAAAAGATTGGAGTGATTTGGAGTTCTTGACTACTGTAAAGCCACCCACTTGGGTAAATCATCAAATCCTTTGTGTCTAAGCTTTTGTCTTCTGTATGTAATGCTCAAGCTAAGACAATGGGGCTATTGTATAGAAATTCGCCTAGGAAAGCAACACTGATTAAACGAGAGTTTTTTCTCAAATTTCTCAACTTTTCAGGGGTACCCTGCCTCCAAGACACTAGCTGAGAAGGAAGCTTGGAAATTCGCTGAAGAGAACAACATTGACCTCATCACTGTGATCCCTTCTCTTATGGCTGGTCCTTCTCTCACTCCAGACGTCCCCAGCAGTATTGGCCTTGCCATGTCTTTAATCACAGGTTTGAAGCCGGAAGCTAGAACAATGAACTACTACGAACACTATATCTCCGATACACATGGTGTTCTGATGGTTTCTCGTACTGTATTACAGGAAATGATTTCCTCATAAATATGGCCTTGAAAGGTATGCAAATGCTATCAGGTTCGATATCCATTTCACATGTGGAGGATGTCTGCCGGGCGCATATATTTTTGGCTGAGAAGGAATCTGCTTCTGGTCGGTACATTTGCTGTGCTGCCAACACCAGCGTTCCTGAGCTTGCTAAGTTCCTAAACAAAAGATACCCCCAGTACAATGTCCCCACCGAGTAAGCCCGTAATCCTAGTATTCGAAAACCTAGATTTCTTAATTCCTGTTTTTGATGATGAGTAGTGTGTTTAGATTTATCTACCCCGAGTTTTTTTTGTTCCATAGTTTTAAGTACTAGTACTTCTACCAAGAAGATTCTGATTAAGGTTTGGAACTTAAAGTAGGCAAGTTGCATTGATTGTTCAAAGGGTTTAGACCACCAGCTCAACTGGCTAGTGTACAATTTTGGATGGTTTTCTCATTCTCCGTTGCAATTGCAGGTTTGGAGATTTTCCTTCCAAGGCCAAATTGATCATCTCTTCAGAGAAGCTTATCAAGGAGGGGTTCAATTTTAAGTATGGCATCGAAGAAATATATGACCAAACTGTGGAGTACTTCAAGGCCAAGGGGTTGCTGCAGAACTAGAAAAACTGAGTCTCACTGGCTCATGATCCTCCTGCTATATGGATCACAACATGTGTCTAATCCGCATGTATCTAGCTATCTAGCTATCTATCTATCGTCTGGCTTACCATATGTTCTTTGTTCTCTTGTTAAAAAGCATCTTAATTTGCTGAGTTTGGTAAATGTTAATAAAATCGAGCAGCGACAACAAAGTAACAGCGGCTTCTTGTTGCTTTTTGATGAGAATTAGATGCTTGCCTTTCTGCTGAACCACAAGAATGGTATACAATTATCATCTCTGACCGTCGAGATGATGATGTATCAAACACATGTGGTTCCCTTTATACTGGCAAACTCGTGTTTTCCTTTTTCAATCCTGCACTATGGAAAAGGTGCTCCCACCGAGTAATTACGACATGTTTACTTATGTGGAATGATAAAGTTAATCTACAGGATTGTTCTCCGAAAAGAAAATAAAATCTCAAAGTACTTATGTGGAATGATAAAGTTAATCTACAAGATTAACTTTGACGCTTACGTGTATGACAGCTGAGAAGAATCACATTCTTCAAATTATTCTTTCAAATCCATAAGCTCCTTTGTCCAGGAATCAAATGGTTATTTTTTGGGAGATTAGAGTGGCCAGGGTAGTGCTTTTGCGTTTTTGCACCCAAGTTTGATCCAAATTTTCCGAAGATTCGAGCGACTAGGGCAGTGCAATCACCTGTTTTGAATTGATGTCGATCTCCTTTCTTGTACATTAGAGTGGCCAGGGCAGTGGTTATGCCTTGGATCCCTTCTTTTGCAGATTAGAGTGGCTCCGCGACTTTTTGTATCCAAGTAATTTCCATGTGTATGTATTTGTATGGTGTTATTAGTGGCATTGATTCACTGTCCTGTTATGATTTCCTCAGGAATGTAAGAGCTTGGGGTTTGACACAATCGAGCTGAATGAGGGATCTCTTGAACTTCCCGAAGAAACTCTTCTGAGATTCGTTCGCTTGATATTACCTATCATTTTCCTTGGGTGAACTCGTTGGAAAGAAAACATATATATATATATATATATGTGCGTGTGTGTGTCATTAGATTTTCAAGTTCCACCTGTCATACATGCAAGACGGCTATACTTGTGAATAAGCCACCTAACGTGCATTGGTTCCAGGGAGTTCCCTCATTTCCGCAAACTCTCTCTCTAGCACAGTGGCAAACTAGCCACCATCACCACCATTTCCTTGAGTAATTTAACCTCAAAACCTTATATGTCGAATCAATGGAGCATGTGGAACGCAACTATGGTCTTGCATGCACCATCGGTGCATTGTGAGACATAGTGTCGTCGAAGCAGACAATCCAAGCTTTCAAATCCAATCTTGGCGACAAACTCCGATGAGAAACCGTTGAATTCAAAGTCTGAGAGAAAGAAGAAGAAGACGCGCAGGAGGTGGAGTGGTCGAAGGTCGGGGATCGAGTGTGGCGGGGTGGTAGTGGAGACAAAGCTGGGGAATGAAACGTCTGAATTGATTTATTTATTTTTTTTAATTTTATAAAATTTTTATTAGTTTTTTTTAATTTTAATTTTTTTTTTGGATTTTTTTATTAATTTTTTACATTTTTTATTAATATTTTATATTTTTATTAATTTTGTAACGTGACCAATGTTAATGTTACCAAGACGTCAGCCTTGCATCACTTGATCCTTGAGCTCTCGGGCCACTAATTCGAGCTGGGCCTCTCACTCGCCGCCCCCCCCCCCCCCCCAATCTGCCCAATCACCCTCTGCGCTGAAGCATGCAGCTCTGTCTATAGGGTTGGTGAAGTCGCCAGTCCATGGGAATAATTGTCCCGTTGGAGTTGCTCTTACGTCGACATACTCCTTTGACCTCTTCACCAAAAAACAAAAACTCCATTGACCTGGGCCGATATTTACGACGGAAGGACCCAAATTGTGGTGCCTAGATCACCACGTGCTCACCTTCGTCCTCTTCCGATCGGATTAGATGAACTTCTGCAACAACAGCGACAACGCGTCCACGGTCTATTTAACCAGTAAAGCCCCCATTACACAAAACAGAAAACACCATTCCCATAATTCCGAGCCACCTTTCCAGTTCAAACTTTGATAGAGGAAGTGGAAGCCATGGCCACCCAACAACCCATCTCAAAGAAGACGGCTTGCGTCGTCGGTGGCACCGGGTTCGTGGCGTCTCTGCTGGTCAAGCTGCTGCTCCAGAAGGGCTACGCCGTCAGAACCACCGTCAGAGACCCAGGTCAGACTCCCTCTCTTCCTCTTTTTTTTCTCCGACGATATTTTAAACTACTTCTGTACAAGCTGCTGCCCCACTTTCAGTCCGCCTGTTTAGGCTGTTCTGTGTAACTATGAACTAGCTTCATTCCATCTCCATGCGTAGGACCGTCACGCTAAAAAATTTCTCATTTTTCTCGTTTCTGAAGAAAAAGAATTCAAACTTCAAAACGCCCTACTTGTGATCTTGTGATGTAATGACTGACTCCAATATGACCATTAGGCTAGAGGTGTTAGTAACAAGATAAGGTAAAAGTTCACAGAATGATCTAATTACCTATCTGAATTTACTGTTGGACTACAAAGAGGCCTAGGTAATTTTGTAGGTTATCGGTAAATTTTTAGAACAACCTGAACTTTGGTATCAGTAAAATTCTTGTTTTACTGTGCTGGCCATGAATTGGTTTCATTTTTTGATACAATTGGGTGCAGACAATCAGAAGAAGGTCTCCCACGTCACAGCACTACAAGAGTTGGGTGAGCTAGAGATTTTAGCAGGAGATCTGACTGATGAAGGGAGCTTCGATGCTCCGATAGCAGGTTGTGATCTTGTTTTCCATGTTGCAACCCCTGTCAACTTTGCCTCAGAGGACCCGGAGGTACGGATTTATGATAATTTCTTGATTAAATGTTGCATTCTGTAGAGCTCATGTAGCTAAAGTATTGTGCTAATAATGTCATCGTCAATGAGCAGAACGACATGATCAAACCGGCAATCCAAGGGGTACTAAACGTTCTGAAATCGTGTGTGAAAGCCCAAACAGTTAAGCGTGTTGTTTTGACATCATCAGCTGCTACAGTTTCGATCAATACACTTGAGGGAACAGGTTTGGTCATGGACGAAAAGGATTGGAGTGATTTGGAGTTCTTGACTACTGTAAAGCCACCCACTTGGGTAAATCATCAAATCCTTTGTGTCTAAGCTTTTATCTTCTGTATGTAATGCTCAAGCTAAGACAATGAGGCTATTGTTTAGAAATTCGCCAAGGAAAGCAACATTGATTAAACGAGAGTTTTTTCTCAAATTTCTCAACTTTTCAGGGGTACCTTGCCTCCAAGACACAAGCTGAGAAGACAGCTTGGAAATTCGCCGAAGAGAACAACATTGATCTCATCACTGTGATCCCTTCTCTTATGGCCGGTCCTTCTCTCACTCCAGACGTCCCTCACAGTAACATCCTTGCCATGTCCTTAATCACAGGTTTGAAGTGGGAACAATGAACTATGAACTACTACTTGCACTATATCTCCGATACACATGGTGTTCTGATGGTATCTCTTACTGTTTTACAGGAAATGATTTCCTCATAAATATGGCCTTGAAAGGTGTGCAAATGCTATCAGGTTCAATACCCATTTCACATGTGGAGGATGTCTGCCGGGCGCATATATTTTTGGCTGAGAAGGAATCTGCTTCTGGTCGGTACATTTGCTGTGCTGCCAACACCAGCGTTCCTGAGCTTGCTCAGTTCCTCAACAAAAGATACCCCCAGTACAATGTCCCCACTGAGTAAGCCCGTAATCCTAGTATTCGAAAACCTAGATTTCTTAATTCCTGTTTTTGATGATGAGTAGTGTTTAGATTTATCTACCCCGAGTTTTTTTTGTTTCATAGTTTTAAGTACTAGTACTTCTACCAAGAAGATTCTGATTAAGGTTTGGAACTTAAAGTAGGCAAGTTGCATTGATTGTTCAAAGGGTTTAGACCACCAGCTCAACTGGCTAGTGTACAATTTTGGATGGTTTTCTCATTCTCCATTGCAATTGCAGGTTTGGAGATTTTCCGTTCAAGGCCAAGGGGTTGCTGCATAACTAGAAAAACTGAGTCTCACTGGCTCATGATCCTCCTGTTGTATACTTGTATGGATCACAACATGTGTCTAATCGGCGTGTATCTAGCTAGCTAGCTATCTATCTATCGTCTGGCTTACCATATGTTTTTTGTTATCTTGTTAAAAAGCTTCTTAATTTTCTGAGTTCGGTAAATGGTAATAAAATCGAGCAGCGACAACAAAGTAACTGCGGCTTCTTGTTGCTTTCTGATGAGAATTAGATGCTTGCTTTTCTGCTAAACCACAAGAATGGTGTACAATTATCATCTCTGACCGTCGAGATGATGATGTATGAAATACATGTGGTTCCCTTTATTCTGGCAAACTTGTGTTTTCCTTTTTCAATCCTTCACTATGGAAAAGGTGCTCCCACTGAGTAATTTGTTGTGCTAGGATAGCACCAAATCACGCAGAAGCAAATCAAGCTAACCCACAGAAATTTATCAAATGAAATGCAAGAACAATATAGAGAATAACACCAAGATTTTAACGAGGTTCCTCCACAGTCAGTGTAACTGGAGTACGTCCTCGGAGCAGTAGGAGCTCACCCAATAATCTACTATCAACCAAATGGGAGTTTACAAAGTGTTGACAATCTCACAACCCAAAAGCCCAATACACCCAATAGCTCTCACACACCAAAGAAACAAATAGAGAAAGAAATATAATGAATAATTTCTTCTCTATACATATAGCTCAAAGCTATTACAACAACAACTACTTTGGTAGATAATTACTAACCAAATGAAGCAGCAGCTTCTCTTCTGTTTTAGGCTCTCTGTAACTCTCCCTTGCTCCCAAAACTGAAATGAGCTCCCTCACTTTTCTCTACTCTCGATGCTCTCACAAAAGGAATGCTTAAAAACAAATGGTGCCCTTCCTTCTTTTCTCTACACTCGGCTGCACCCTTCATTCCCTTTTAAAAAACAACCAAATACAAATAAAATAATAAGGCTACTTGCTAGACTTTTCCTTTTCTCCTCAAAACAAGGAAAGCAACAATGATTTTGTCCACCTTATTATTTTATTAGCCGAAAGTGGATGTGAGTTGGCCATTTGGCCATATATTCCAACATAATTACGACATGTTTACTTATATGGAATGATAAAGTTAATCTACAGGATTGTTCTCCGAAAAGAAAACAAAATCTCAAAGTAATTAACAATGAAAATTAAAATCACAAAGTAAGCGGATTGAAAGCGAAAAGAAGATAAAAGACGAAGAAGAATAAGAATGAACAAGTTTGATGTACAATTCCAAGACTTGAGGTTATGAGTTTGGTAACAACTTGTCCCCCTCAACGTTCAATCAAAACATCTTCATTCTCCAGGAGATCTATTTCAATGAAAGTTTCTTCGGTTGCAGGAGTTGAGCAATGCGTGTAGTTCCCCGTGTTATGCCTCTTCGTCAAAATCAATGATAATGTCTGTACAGTGTCCCTCATCGAAGGCCGGTTCCTGGAGACACTGCTCACGCATTTGTACGCAAGGTCAGAAACGTTAGAGAGTTGTTCTGCGTTGAATTTTCCATCAAGGCGGGGATCCACAATCTCTTGCCACCGCAGTTTATCCTCCGTGTCGATAGCAGCCTACAAATCGGCATGAATGGTCATACAATGCGAATCTTATATCGTTACTTACAGTTTTTGAAAAGGAGAGAGAATTCTTACAAGTTCCACATATTCCATGAGACCCTGCTGCGGATTCCTGCCTGTAATAAGTTCAAAGAGCAGCACTCCAAAACTATAAACATCGCATTTCTTCGTATACATCTTTGTCAACACATACTCAGGATCGACATATCCCAATGTCCCCCTGATATTTGACGAACGAGTTTCATTCTTTTCTTGTCTTGAAAGCCCGAAATCAGCAACCTGTTTAATTGTTAAGAGTAATTAACCTTATCGGCACACTTCCAAAAACAGGAGAGATTTCAGAAACCAAAAACGTCATGCGCAAGTCACATACCCTAGCCCTCATCAATCGATCCAGCAGTATGTTCGAAGACTTGATGTCGCGATGCACAACGGGAGGAACGGCCTGTAATAAGAAGGAGAATGGAGATGGATAAGTACTTAAGTAGGCAGTTCCAAATCAGTGGTGTTGACTTGCAGGAAACTGATATGAAAAGCAAACCCCATAATGCAGGTATTCCAATCCCCTTGCAATGTCAAGAGCTATGTCAACTCTCAAATCCCAGCTCAATGGCTTCTGATTCTCATCTGCATTTCCAAATGAATCTTAAACTGAGTTCCCTCAGTGACGAACAAGACAAAAATATTATCGAGATATGAACAAATAGAGCCGGTTATGAACTTTTAATTAAAATTATAACTTGAAGGTGAAGGATCGATACTAAACCAAACGAGCACTAAACTCTGGTTTATGTACAGTTACCGCATGTTTAGTGTCCCATCAGTTTTTATTTTCTATATACTTGGGCATATTTCTTGAAATTATCAAGAGGCTCTAAACGATAAAGGATGTGTCTATTCGTGTTAGGAAATCAAATAAACCGGTGCGTTAAGGGATGGAAAATCTAGGGTTTTGTGAGAGTTGTTACCATGCAAATGAGAAAACAGACTGCCGTTGCTCATGTACTTATAAAGAAGCATATGTTGCTCAACTTCTGCAATATATCCGACCAAGTTGACAAGGTTCTTGTGGTGTAGTCTTCCAAGTAACAGAACCTGAACGCACATGTGTGCACATGCGTAATGAATGTTAGAAGATTTTACAATGCAATTAATCAAAGTATGGATACGCCGACATAATTGACTGCTAGATTTACATAGTTGGATTTTAACGGCTTAATATAACCATTCAAACACCTATGCATCTTGCACCAATGCATCCCATCAATATCTTGGTGTTATGAATGTATGAATTTACCTCAGTCAAAAACTCGCTCTGGCCTTGGGTGGAATTTGAAGCAAGAACTTTGACGGCAAAAGTGTCACCAGTGCTCATTTGGGCTTTGTAAACCTGTCCAAAAGCTCCTTGCCCAATCGTTGTTGTGAAGTTATAAGTTGCCTCTTGTATATCTCTGCCAAAACAAACAAAAAAATCTGATAAATAATTTTCCACAAATAAAAGGTAAATTGTGAGATTGGCTTCTGAATTTATACTCGTGTTTCACTTTGATTTTTCAATTCAATGTTTACTTGTTAAGTACGAAAAAAAGTCGGAAATCATAAAAATAAGCAATTGGCGAAGGATGAAAATGTTGATCAACTAGGGGAGGGGAGTGTAATCGGTCCAGCTCATGGTTTAGAGCCACTAAATATTTCAGTCTAATTATGTTCTTCTTTATTTGTAAGTAAGTTCGAATTTCATAGATAACGAGTACAATACCAAATTATTATGACATACTTTTCTCATATTTGTACCTGTTGAATAATGTCCATCAAATTCTATGGTTTATAATTGCCTCACATAGAGATATTTTGAATGCAAACACTTATACTGATTGATATGTTATTAATCAAGACGCAGCAAATTGGCTACCATGCGTTCGTCTGCAGTGCAGGAGAAATTGTTAGTTGTGACGGGAACATAGATGATACATTACGTGTTTTTATGCAAGTGGTGAAAATTTTTAAGTTATTAATCTTTTAATAACATAACCCACCATTTTATATAGGGACACGTGGTGTACCACCTCGTGTGACGGTCACACTGAAAAATCTCTCGTGGTGTAGTAAGGCACCATCCCGGAAAGATTTTTCAGTGTGACCGTCACACGAGATGGTATATCACATGTCTCTATATAAATAGTGGGTTATGTATGTTAAAAGGTTAATAATTTAAAAATTAAAATTTTTCACCACTTACGTAAAAACACGTGGTGTACCATCCGTCTTCTCATCACAACAAAAAATTTCTCACCACCCCATTGTGCCAGTAGCCATTTCCGACGTGTCAGCTTAGTATTGAGACACGTGACGCAATTGGAGTGTACTGTTAAAATAAATTAAAAAAAAAAAAAATTCTTTATTGAAGGACCAAAGTGAAACATGCGTGCAAATTCAGGACCCACGTCCGTAAACAACCAGACATAACAAAATTTCAGAATACATACAGAATATACATGTTTACAAACATACATACCTAAAAGAATACTTGGGAATACCGCAAGCGGACACGAGGCTCTTCCGCCGGAGTCCCTCCAGCCACATGGGCATGTTGTTCCACTCTGAATTCCTGGGGGAGTCCTGCCCGAACTTCGAGAGCTCGGAGACGGTGGTGATGCTGCTGGAGGAGTCAGCGCCACCGTTACTCACTCCTTTGCCCGCAACTGACGCTGCCACCGTCTCTTTCTGGGCCGAAATGGACTTCTGTGATTGCATCCGCCTACACCTCCTCCGACGGATTCTGGCGCAGCAGAGCGCGACCATTCCCACCAACAATCCCAATGCGAACCCCGTCGCAATGCCGATCACCAAATCCCACGTGATCGACTTCGACTCCATTGTTTGATCAAACGACCCGCAAAACCACGGCGTGCCGGTGGGTGAGTGAGTGGCTGGAGTACGAAGACGAAAGCTCAGCAAGTTTTTTATTTTTTGACGTCGTTTTAAAGAGGAAGAATGTGTGGTCGTTTAATGGTGGACATCGAGGGTAAAACCCAGAAGGGGTAAGTTTGGTGTCTAATTGTGAATGGCTCTCTAATAGATTGAAAATCTATTTAAATTAGAATCTAATTATTATTATCACATTTACTAATTAACCACCTTATTTAAATTTTTGGGAGCGACAATCACATTGTTACTGAGCGCATTATCTATATATAATTAAGAAAAATGCAAGAACTTTTTGAAGAAAAAAAACTTAATGTGCTTCATCTTAAAACACTTTTAACTTTTTTTTTTTTCCTGCTAAACATGTTCATATTCGCTTTAATAAAATACTCTTAATTATATATACACACCACAAAAGGACTGAAAATCATGTTCATGGGATGTAGATTGTGAGTTTAATTTATTCTGCTTTTGGATGGAGGCATTCTTTTCATTTTATATTAAATACCATGATTGAAGAGCATTCTCAAAGTTTTGCATACATGCAAATCGCAAGGGGATAGGATTTAAGAATTTTGGCTATAATTTAATTTACTGGAAATATGACTTTATCTTCTGAATTTTTTTTTTTCTCCAATTAGAATTTAGCATTAATTTTTCTGACTAAAATCCAAGGACTAGATCTAACTAAGCAAAATACTTTTAACAAATTGATATTCAAGATACGAGGAGGAGGATCAAAATTGAGTGCAAAGGGACGATATGCAAACAAAACTAACTTACCTAATTTATATAGGATAATACTTGCATTCTTCTATGTGGGGATTAGAGGTGCCAAACGGGCCACGTGGACTTGAGCAGTGCTAGGGTTGACCCACTTAATAAACGAATTGTACTTGGGGCAACCCACTTAATAGAACATTAAGGCCAATCCCGCTCGTGATCCTGGCCTAGAAAAACCTGAGCTGTGTTGGGCTGGTTCATTAAACAGACCGACTTAAACAAAACAAACTTTAATTATTCAAAATTTGAAAAGACTTATTTGAACATGTTATTAAGATAAATATAACTAATATTAAGTCACACTAATTTTAAAATGTATATTTACAACAAAAATGCTATGAGCATAACCGCATGCACTTAATAATATAATTGTATCATCTTTAATAGAAATGAGATCTATATATATTAGTAAAGTCAATCTCTATTACAAAAATAATACAATTAATAATATAATTAGATGATAAGTGTAGCATTATGAGCACAACCGCATGCACTGGCCATGATGGGCCCAACCAATGTTAACTGTTTACAACTTTAGCATCTCTCCAACTTCATTAGTTTTGTTGTCTTGTTTGTATATTTAAATATAATTTACTATTTATATATTTTAAAAACATTTTGAGGAAAAAAAAAAAGAAAAAAAAAAAGGGAATATCTTATAGTAGATTGCATAGGTCGGTCAATGATCGGACGGCCAGGACCAGCATCAGGGGAAAGACACTATCATCATCAAATAGAGAGCCCAACAAGCACTACGGACGGGAAAGAACGCAAGTGGTGAAATAGTTGTTCCGAGAGAAGCAGAGAGGCGATCTTTCAAGGTTCCCAAGCTTTTTCCCTCTGCTTCTTCTCCTCCAATCCAATCTCTGTCCTCGTCAATCCCAATCTCCCTATCAAAATCTACAAATTGAATCAAAGTGAAGATCTTGAGAGAGAAAGTAGAGAGAGAGGAGGGGGAGAGAAAGATGTCGAAGAAGAAAGTGAGTGGGAATACCATGACGCTCAAGGACTTCCATGGCGGTTCGATTCCCTCTGATCTCCCTCTCCCTTCTGCTCCTGGGGTGTAAGTCCTGTTTACCCTTTTCCCTGATTTTTATATATTTTGTTTTATGGGAAATTATGGAATTGAAAAAGCCTATTGCTTTTGATTCATATCTATAAATCTCCGATTTTTGGATCTGGGTTTTGTAATTGCTTTGATTTTCGAGTGATGGATTGAAAAACCCTAGTTGATTTTCGCACCAATTTTGGATTTTTTTTGATCTGCAGAGTTGTTAGGCCTACGGATCGTTCAACTTACGACCGACCCACCGCGTGGGGAAATCCTACGGGGCGGGCCGACCATCGTTCTCGACCCCACACGTCTCCAGCCACGAGGCATTTCGATGACAAGACTCCGTTTCTCACTCACTCCGGGCACATTGGCCGGAACTTTGATGAGGACGAGCGCAAGCCACTCGATGGTGGGTCGATGCCACGCCGGACCATCAGCGATGATAGCATTCGGGTTCCCCTGACCCGTGCCGAGCCCAAGCAGGCGTTTGTATCTGCAGGGGTGTCATCCGGCATGCAGGGGCGGGCTTCAGCACCGAAATCACCGAGGATGGCCGTGAGTTCTTACTCAGAGAGGGTTAGCGAGACAGCTCATGTTGGAGGTAATTCGCAGAGCTCAGGTGGCAATGGCGGGCGTGGTGTTGGTGGGGCTTATCCAAATGCATGGACAATGAGGAAGGAGATGGCGGGTATATCTGAGCCGGTGCAATCTTCTGGGTCTGGACAAAGTGCTGTTCAAAAGTTGGCCCATGCCAGTGCACTCGATAAGGTGTCCTCGGGTAGATGGCAATCAAAGCCTTTAATCAATTATCAGACAAATATCGAGGTTGTTAGATCTCCCGAAACAGAGAGTGGATTGCATTCCAAGGGTTCTGGTAGTGATACTTACAAGAGGCCAGATGCGATTGTTGAAAAGGAATATTATGATGCAGCCTTGGCAAGACACGCAGAAAGGGGTCTTCAAATTCATGATGGTGTTCAGCTACCTGTTTACGAGAGTTCTAGGGCTCCGATTAATTCAGATCTTAGAGAAAGGAGGCCAACTGTTTATAACAACAGGGTTCAACCTGCTCCATCTGATGGAAAATTTGGCCTGGCTGACGTGCAGGCTGCAGCGTCTTCAGAACCTGTAGAGCGACCCAAGTTGAAGTTACTTCCAAGAACAAAGCCACTGGAGGGTTTGGAAGCTCCAGTTGTTAATGTACAGGTATTGACATGGTTATCAATGTGTGTTATAGAGATTCTTGGGTCTATGGGGTTCCACCTTGCACTGAATGCACTAAATTCTCGTTGTTTGGTTGATTATAGGAGTCCCAGAGGGTGACTGAGACCGTCCAGGTGGAAACTGTCAATGAAGCGTATGGATATATGAATGCTCCAAAACCTGGGTCAGCAGGCTCTGATGGTGGCAAACTGGCATTGGACCATCTAAAATTGAATTTAAAGCCCCGATCTCAGCCTCCTGAACACTTGGAACTAAATGCCAAAAGAGACAGGTATGCAATGGTTTTGATTGTGGTTTCCTTTCTAGTCTTTCTCTTTTCTTGGTAAAAAAAAAAAAAAAAAAATTTAGAGGATGAATGCAGTGGCTTAAATATGTGTGAAACAGTAGAGATCTTTTCTCCATAACAATTCAAAAATTTATCTGCTCAAAATAATTGGAGGCTTCATGGCGATTTTAGTATGTTGTATCACTATGTTAATTCAAAAGGTTTTAGTTGTTAATTTTGGGCTGGGAATTTGGTTTGAGGTCTGGGAGCTTGGTTAGGTTCAATTCGTTGTCGTCTGAAATTTGAGCATATTTTGGACGAGTTGGATAGTTTTGAGACTTTCTCGACTTTGGGTCGTATTTCTGGTCCTTTTGCCATTGTTTTTCTTGTTGTAGGCGTAGGGCCTTTGGCCCCTTTCTGGTTCTGTTCTATGGAAATTATGATATTTCGCCCAACAATTAAAAACTAAATGAAATTCTTGGCACAGAATAAAAAGTAAAATTGTTTCAATTTGCTTGTTTAGTTAACCACTAAATATCATATACCCTACTTTGATTACACTTTTTGCTTCATAGAAGTAAATATATTTTCACGGTTGTTGCTCCAAAAAAGGTTGGCTTGATTTGAGGCCATAATTATTGCTTTTTAGAACTCTTTAGGCCATTGAACCAATCCCATGGGTTGGTTATGTTACGTACATTTTCTGGATACAGCATAAGTAATGTTTTAACTGTGTTGTGTATATATTTTTATTAAGGGAAAAATTTAAAATCTTGTTTTCCACTTTTGTTACACAGAATTTGCAATGAAGTCAATATTGTCTCTTATATATGTTTTATTTTCCTGACTTCTAGATGAAGATGTGCCACAATTGTTGCTCTCAGAGTCTAGTAATTCTGTTTTGTTTTTTGGTTACATGAATATTTGAACCTAAATCTATTCGAACCCACCTCCTCTCGCACTATTCTGCTTATGCAATTTGGGTTTGGAGTCCAGCAGCTATTAGAGAAGCATTGATTGAATTTGTAGCATGACAGAAACATTACCCTTCCACTCTTACTTCTTGGTGGCGTTTGCAATAGAATATTCGCTTCTTGTTCTTAATATTGGGTCTGTACATTGATACTTGCAAGTAACATAAAATGAAATCCGTGATTGATGCAGAGTTGCATTATTTGGTGGTGCTCGCCCACGAGAACTGGTGAGTTTTTAATCCAAGATTTGATATTTCAGTTCCATTTGGTCATGACCATTGCCTAATAGTACTATTGTCTTGATTTAATACTGGTGGTGGTTTCGTGTCCCATTCCTGAAACCTTTTTCTGTTTGTATATCAGGTATTGAAGGAGCGAGGGGTTGATGATGTGATCACCAATCCTGACACAGCTCAGCATTCTGACAAGTAGTGACTTATTCTCTATCTCAGAAATTTTCTGTTATATAAGTTTGGAAATTTGGGTATTTTTACTTACGAACAAATAACTGTTGTTTGAAGGGTTGAACATCAAGTTGCCAGGCCTGATAGAGTTACTGTGCACACAAATCCTTCTCGCCACAGTGAGAAAGCTGAGAATCATCCTTTTGATCAGAGGACTGGAAAGAAATTTGATAGGAGGGATAATCGGGTAGATGTTGAGAAAATCGATATGCAGAAGAAGAACTGGCGTAATGACAGTAGGAGGAACAATAGAGAGCCTGAGAGACCGCAGCAACAGTCAGAGAGGCCGCCATCACCAGAGACCTGGCGGAAGCCTGAACAGCCAAAACCATCTTCCCCTGATGCTGTTGGCCTGATGCATGGGAAAGCGGCTTCAGCTCTTGAGCTTGCCCAAGCATTTTCCAGATCAGTCTCCGATCCAAAATTAGCTGATCGATTTGCCGGCCAAAGGGGCATTCCTGGCCGCACCCAGCCTTTTTCTCGGCTGATGGGCCCAACTCCAAGGCCTCAGATAAATGGTTACTAAATGCTCGAGTGTTTCCTGCTCCCATATCGACATCACTTCGTGGTATAGAGATTCAGAGTTTTGCTGGCGAACTTGCTTGTTTCAAGTAGCTGGGACAACAAGCAGGCCGACCAAGCCACATTCGCTTGTGAGTCCCTGCCTCCACCAGAATTGTTCCAGTTTCCTGAGAATAGTTATTGCCATACAAAATTGGTTGCAATCATCTAGCCCGAGAGGTGTCTTATCCCTACAACTCATCTCATTGTGTTCTCTATTTGTCTTTTCATTTTCGTGGTTCCGATGTCACCATTGTAGAACTGTATTTTCCTCCCCTTAAGTGGAAAAAGAGTGTTCTGTTGCCTACGAGGCCAGTTGTAGCAAGAGTTTACGATACAGATTCTTGGTTTAAGGAGTGTTCTTTTAATTTCATTCCTTCCCTTCCTTTTCCCCTAAAAAGGGTTCGGAGAAGTGTTCATCGACTCTCGTTAGTTTGATAATTTTCAGAAAGTTAATCTGTTAAGCATGTTCTTCTCCTGATTGTAGTCCCGATTTAAAGTAAAAATCGACATCAAAGAACTCGTTAACTGATAGCTTTACACTCGGAGACAATCTGCGATATCTCTTTTTGTATACACACTTGTCTCAATCTCGCTCGTCAAGTGATTAAAAAGTTGATTTATGTTGCATTCTCTTGGTTTAACCTTCCAAGTTGTCTGAAATAACAGCTGAGAACATCGTTTTTGACCAGAGACCAAGTCTTCACTTGCCCGAATTTGTTTTGTGGGCTCCCAGCATCCACTAAAAGAGAGAATTGATGGCGATTTAGGGTAGAAAAAGAAAAGGGCGTAGGACAAGAACAGTGACGAAATTAGCTGCATGAGTCACGGAGAATAAAATAATCAGACTTTGGATCATAAACTTCACTCTTTGCTTATTAAAAAGTATGCTTAGTTCGAGAAAATATGTCTTGTAATTGGTTGTATATTTTATTATGTTTATCTTGCTTATTAGGTGCGAAAAAATATACAGAAGAAAATTTACCTTGTAACTGATATTATATATGTATATATTATTGTGTTTATCTCGCTTGTCTCAGGAGAGATAGAAACAGTGTACAAAGGTGGATAATTATTCGTTTTCTTGGAAGATTCTCTTGTTTCTTATTATTCCCTCCATTGTCTTTTCACTTCTCTATGATCATTGATGTCATGTGCTAAAAAAAACAGCAGCTTCAAACCCAGCACTTTCAACTATTCTATTTTTTGGGTCAATCTGAAAAGTGAAATGTTTCCCAGACTCCATATGTAATGCTTTTGAGTCAAGATTTTCATTTTCCTGTGTGCTTCTGAAAAATGGGAGGTTGCTGCGATCTTCAAGTAGACGTCAATGGCGAAGAAGTTTTCATGGTGGACAAGGTAAATCTTCTTTTCTCCGGCTGTTTGCTCCGTAATCATTCATATCTGCTCAAGTTTGTGAACGAAGACAATCGAGATTTTGTAACTACTTTCAGTTCTTCATTTTTTGTTGGTAATTCTGCTGTTTTAGTTTTATCAATCCTATTTTTCTCCTCCTTTGCAACATGTTCTTAAATTTTGTCGAGCAGTATTCATATCGTCACGCCTGTCACGCTTCGTTATCTTGTTTCTATTCATTTTATCCTCAATAATTTTCACCCAGGTAGTAGTCATGCAGGCCTCGTGAAACGGATATTTCTAATTTCCGCCATTGAATCGCATCGTGTATAGGACCACCCAAAAATTTAATCTCAACAGCGAACGACCTCTCACAAAGTGTTCTTCTGGGTTCCATCAGTTTTTCTTCTCGAAATATCCGACAAAGTTTTCTTGTCTTGTTCATTAATGAAGAACTGATAGTATGCATGCGTTTCTTGTCTTTCGCTTAATATTCTCTCTCTTGTCTCTCTTCGAGAGAGACACTAGTTTGCAACAACTTGGTATTCTGATAAAATTTTCTCTGAATTCATATAAATGTTTGCAGAAAACATTGGCGTCTTACTCTGGTAGATTTAGAAAATTGTTTGGTAAACTGACTGGAGCGTCGAGGTGCCTAAAAGTGATATTCCATGACTTTCCTGGAGGCGCAGAGGGTTTTGAGCTCATGGCAAGGTTTTGTTACAACAATGGAAGAATTGAGATAACTCCCTCGAACATTGTCCTACTGTTCTGCGTCGCGCATTTCATGGAGATGGGAGGCGATGGTGATGGCTCTGGAAGACCGAACATACTGTCTCAAACCGAAAAATCTCTTGAAGGGATCAGCTTTTGGACATGGTCTAACCTTGTGGTAGCTCTAAAGCAATGCCAAGATTTACTTCCCGCCTTAAATTTATCGTCAGTATTGCACAAGCTCCTAGACTCCATCATAGCCAAGCTTTTTTCGCCGTATGTTACAAGCACTTATGCTTCTTCGTCAGAAGATTTAAGTTTTCGGTTTTCAAGTGGAAGGAGCAGTTATAGTCCGAAAACTGACTGCTCAAGAAAAACATGGTGGGTGGAAGACCTTATGTTCTTGAACACCGATTTACTCGAGAAGGTGGTAAGCAGGATGATATTCCAGGAGCTCCACCATACTACAATTTTCAAGTTTGTCTTCCATTATCACCAATCTAAGTCTATCGGTGCCACGCGAGGTGAGAAGCGTAAAATCACAGAAGTAGTTATCGGTCTGCTTTTTCTGCTAGACCGAAGCTTTCTTTCTGTCAAAGGCTTATTCAAGATATACCAAGCGGCTATGTGCCTGAGAGTTAGCAAAAAGTGTGTAAACAAGTTAGTGAACTTGGTAGGTTCTCAGCTGGATCAAGCAACAATTGATTTTCTACTCGTTCCATCTCCGCGCACCAAGAAGTATGTATACGATGTGAGTTTGGTTTTGAAGTTAGTGAAGTCATTTTTACTTGAAGGGGGAGACCGTGTATCTCAAAGTCGCTTAAAAAGTGTCGCGAAGTTGATGGATTCATACCTTGCAGAAGTAGCACCAGATTCTCACCTGAATCCTTCAAAATTCGAAGCATTAGCCACGATGCTGCCACATTCTGCGCGAGAATCTCACGACAGACTTTACCAAGCAATTGATGTATATTTTAAGGTATGCTACTTAAAAAAAAAAATGCATGAAGCATGATCTGCATTGTTTTAATATTGCGAATTCGAGTACTGATTTAGTATTCTATGCAGCGTCGTGCTGATTTGTTCAGGGAGGAGAAGATGAGTATCTGTTGTGCACTGAACTACGAAAGGCTCTCAACGGAAACTTTGAAACATCTCGCTCAAAATTCGAAGTTTCCTCCAAGAAAAGCAGTTGAAGCTTTCGCTACGGAGCAATTAAAACTCCGAAGCTTATTTCATGAAGCTTACAATCTCAAGACCTTAGACTCCTTGTTCATTGACACAGGTAAAGAAATTAGGGACGAGAAAGAGGAGAGTGAGCAGATCATTCCGCTTTCCACGAAGAAACTCGATCTCCCAACAGAGACTCGGAAGCGTAGAGCAGATTTGCAGAGCATGCAATGGAAGGCATCGGAGTTCGGCGTTTGTGGCACGATGGAGATGAAGATGACTGGTGCATTGAACTTAAGATTGTCCTTTAGGGGAAGTACTCGATACTTGCCTACACTCTTTCCATAATGCAAGTCGAAAACTTTAGTTGTTTTTGTGGAATCTGTTATTGGCATTCCAAATACCCATTATGCGTTATATCTTCTTCTAAAAACAAAGAAGGTAAGAGTGCTGACGACTATTTTAGAGTGCTAACAACAATTTTTTTTTTTTAAATTGTTATTGTTACTTCAAAAATCTCATTACTTTCTTTACAAAAGTGTTTTTTTTTCCTAAATATAGAAAAATTGGAGTACACAATGAGAACCTTGAAGTACCAATAACATTTTTTTTAATTTCTACTGTATATATACTCTGGCAAAAAGGGTTTATGTCAAAGCAAAATTATGTAAATTCTTCAGCTTCTTCCAAAAGTACCAAATAGCTAAAAAGGTTTATTCAAAGTCAAAGCAAAATTATGCAAATTCTTCAGCTTCTTCCAAAAGTTCCAAGAGTTTGGCATGTGTTGAACTTTTTAACACATTAAAATATCCCATGATTCAAAGGGCATAACAATAGCTTGTTGGACAAGGGTAATAGTCTAAATTAAATTTTGTAAATCATATGACATGACATTTGATTGAATTAATAGTATTGGTTACTGTACTTATTTTTTATCATTAAATTTCGAGTCTAGTCGTAGCAGAAGCGTGGAATCAGCGAACAATCTAGCAAGGGAACGGATGTTGGGGGGCTCATTAACCCAACTTTACAACCATAAACCATTCTATTATACTCGTAGAGACAAGTAACTGAGGTTGTAGAAACCAAAGCATTTTTAAAAAAAAAAAATTTAAAAGGGGACCAACGGATAATGAAGTCACGATAATTCATTTTTGCGAGACTAACAAATCGAACTTAAGACTAACTGTGTTGAATACAGATCTAGAATTCGTCCCAACCACTAGACTACTTGGTGGTGGTTGAAACCAAAGCATTTTTAACCATGACTATTTGTTTATGGAAAAGGGAGCAAATTAGTTTTCTAATCACTTTATTAGTCAATGATTAACAACGTCTTCTCCTCAGCCAGTCAACTCTGTAGCGGTAAAAAAGTAGGAAAAATGGAATGGGGTTGCGTGAGCCATATAAATGCAGGCCTTGCAACCAAGAAAACTGGTGCTTTTTTGAATCAAGTAAGAACTCCAAGGACCAACATTTTTGAGACGATCACTGCATCTTTGTTTTTGGAGAGCCAGAAACAAAAAAACATTCTTGATTAATGTGAGATTAGTGTTGTAGTCTTCCAACTTGTTGGATGAAGTGTGCATTTAATGAATGCTTAAGCCAAGAAGCTTTTACTTTGAGGAGATCATGTAGTTTTGTATGTTTTCAAATTTACATTGTCTAGCTTTTCTTATAGCATTTTTTTAGTTTTAAATCGGCCTAAGCAGCTGCTTAGGCGGTGCTAGGCGCTGCGAGGTGGAGTTTTGTTGCGTTTTGTGCAAAATGGTCACTAAAATTGAGGAGCGACTAGACGGTCTAGGTGGCATGCTAGGCCGTTCCAAGTTGTTTTTATTAACTAATTAAATTAAAGTGGGTAAGAGCATCTCCAAAGGAGATGTCAAATATAATATGTCAAAATTTTATTTGATGGCTGATGTGGCAAATTGAATACAAATGCTAAATTCTCTTATTTGCCAATATTTCAAATATTTATTTTATTATTTTATTGGGCTTAGAGTTACATTAACTATTAAAAAATAATCAAAATTAGTTGTAATTTTTATTCTATTGTTTGTTAATGGGATCCATGTATTAAAAAATTTAATTAAATATATTTGACTCTTTCTTTGTTTGCTGTCAAAAAAGGCAGCTAGAAAGTAAGTTAAATGACATATCTATTGGAGAACACCTAAATATCTTTTAATCCTATTTGGCATATTTGACATCTCCTTTGAAGATGGTCCAACGCGTAACCTACACAAAGGAATTTGTTAAATTAATTCAGTTGTGAAAACTGTTCTTATATTTGTAATTTGCTAATTTGCTTACTAAGCTTATTGGCTTTAGTGCATTTCATCTTTATTTGATTCCCAATACAAGTATAGGTTTTTTTATTTTATTTTTATTTTTTTTGTAATGTAAATAGATACTTATTTATTCGATATGATAATAAACTTATATAAATCTACCTAAACCTCGGCTAAGCACAAGATCCTAACCTACTGTTCAACTAGCATCTAACGTATTTAGAACTTTGAGTATTTTGCACTCATAGTCTCCTAGTCTCCTAAGTCCAAATACTCTTTTCCATGGAACAAACCCACCACCTCCACCCGCCACAGTGCCACCGCCTCCTCTCCCACTTCTTAGGGGACAATACATATACCAGTCAACTAATTCTGCCACCTTCGATTCCACCTGGCGGCTGCTATAGCCACACCGCTTTGACTATAATATGAGTGGACAAAATAATTGATATCAATAAGCCTAAGATATAATATTAACAAATGCACGTGTTAAACCCTCTGTGGACCTAGATACGTTGCTGGGCTTTGTGTCCTCACCATGGGCCTCAAATGAATGGTAAACCAAAAATCTATAATGGGCCTCATGAAAGCCCAATTAGACCTAAAGACTGGGCTGTTACATTTGCACCGAGTCTCTTCCTCCGACGTCGTTTCATAAAAAAACTAAAAATTTGTCCAACTCCCACCCAACGAGTCGTCGTCGTCATCGTCGTCGTCATCGTCATCGTCGAGGCCTCAAACTGTCGCTGTCAGATTACCCGCGTTGCAAACGCTGTTCTAATCCAACGTGACATCGTCGTCGTCGTCAAATCAGTTTTCCTTTCCCTTCTTGATTCATCAAACCCATCAGATTGATTAATTATTTATTTTTTGTGGGTATCAAGGCTTAAGATCCGTCAGAAAGTTAAAGCTGAAAAAAAAAATTCAGAGAAATTCGATTTTGTTTTCATGGTTTTGTGGTTATTAATTGATTGATTCGGAAAAATCGGAGCGGAAAGATGTTGGAGAAGATCGGGCTGCCGCCGAAGCCGTCACTGAGAGGGAATACTTGGGTGGTTGACGCCTCACACTGCCAGGGATGTTCCTCTCAGTTCACCTTCATCAATCGCAAGGTTCACTTCTTCTTCTGCCCCTCTCGATCCAATGAGCCATCTGTGAATTCTTTACTAATTTTTGTATTTCTTCAGTTTTCGATTTTTGGGTGCCGAAAGATTGCTGCTTTCTTTGTTTTATATGTGGATTCGACCAAGATTGGGATTCTTCGATTCTTGGCTTTCCGTTTTGAACGTTGTGGGGAATCATAGGCTGTCTGTTTTGAATGTTTTGGAAAGAATGGTGTTGTATTTTTGTGTTGTAGAGATACAGGATTGTTTAGTAAAAGATTGGAATGGGGATTTACGGTTTGTGTTGTGCTAAAAATTGGTTTAATGATGTACACTTAGGACTCTTTTTAGGATTGTTTCTGTAGGAAGCACTTTTGCTCATAAGTACTATTACTAGAAGTGGTTTTATTTGAAGTGCATCGAAGTTCCAAGTGCTTCCTGAAAAGCCTATTGGAAGTGCTTCCTAGGGGTGTTTCTACAATTAAGTTTTTCTCGCAAACATAGTGAGAACCGCTTTTTGATTGCCCGAATGTGCTGTTTTGCCGCTCTTGAAGGAGTTGCAAACAGGCACATAAGTCTCTTTGCCTTGTGGTACAAAACTGTAGTAGAGGACTGTCTATGAAACTTAATCTTATTTAGTGTTCTGATAAGATTCGATGTGATAATCTTATTTAATGTTCTGATATGATTTGATGTAATATTTCTTACGTAGTCTCTTATCAGTCCCGTACTTGACAATATACATTTTGGAATTTCAGCATCATTGTAGGAGGTGTGGTGGCTTGTTTTGCAACAGCTGCACCCAGCAAAGAATGCTCTTACGTGGGCAAGGTGATTCACCTGTGCGTATATGCGACCCTTGTAAAAAGCTAGAAGAAGCAGCACGCTTTGAGAGATATGGACACAAGAGTAGAACTGTGAGAGGTACCGTCTTTGACTTCTTCTAAGGTTGTCAGTAGTTCAGTTGTGCATTGAACATTTTTGTTCAGTCACTGGTTGTGCTAGTTATGTCTTTCTGCCACATGCTTTTTTGTTTAACTACTCTGCCCTATAATTTTACCTTGTGTATCAAACGTATAACCTTCTGTGCAGGGAGTTCAAAGTTGACATCAAATCATGAGGATGAAGTTTTGGACGAGATTCTCGGTAGTGACATAAAGGAATTAGGACAAGAGTCAAATAGTAATGTGGTTTCCAGTATGCAGAGAGCCGGTAGTAGTGCATCATGTTCAAATATTCAACAAAATTCCAGCCACGAGGGGGTGGGAGAAATACATAGAAGTCTTTCTGTTGATGAGCCTAATTTACAGAGTGGTGGTGGATCTGCTTCTCCTGAGGAATTGCGTCAGCAAGCTTTGGATGAGAAAAAGAAGTATAAAGTCCTTAAAGGAGAAGGGAAGTCTGCGGAAGCATTAAGAGCCTTTAAGAGAGGGAAGGAGCTTGAGAGGCAGGCTGACGCATTGGAAATATCTTTGAGAAAAGAGCGTAGAAAGGTTTTACTCTCTGCTAATGTGGCGGAGAGCCAGATTAAAGATGGGCCTTCCGAATCTGGAAGAAGAAATAAGGTCACTCCTTCAGTGGGTAAAGAAAAAGATGATCTTTCTGCTGAGCTTAAAGAACTAGGATGGTCCGATATGGATCTCCTTGATGAAAACAAAAAGCAAGCAAGTCTGAGTTTGGATGGTGAACTTTCTTCTCTTTTGGGAGAGGTCTTACAAAAGACCAATAAAAACAAAGGTACTAGGGCCATTGACAAAACCCAGGTTGTTGCACTTAAAAAGAAGGCTCTCATGCTGAAGCGTGAGGGGAAACTTACAGAAGCTAAGGAGGAACTGAAAAGAGCTAAAGTCCTAGAGAAGGAACTTGAGGAACAGGAATTCTTGGCTGAGGCTGGAGAATCCGATGATGAGATATCTGTGTTGATTCGTGGTATGGATGATGACAAACAGGAAGAATTTTCAATTCAGTATGAGCAGGAGGATGGCTTTAATTTTGATCATCTTATTAGTGCTTCTGATGATCTGGATGGTCATTTCGAAGTGACAGATGAGGATATGGAGGACCCAGAAATTGCTGCTGCTTTACAATCTTTAGGATGGTCTCAAGATTCTAATAATGCGGAAACTTCTCCCCAGATTGCTGCCGTTGACAGGGAAGCTCTATTAAGCGAAATTCAATCATTAAAAAGAGAGGCAGTTAATCATAAACGGGCAGGTAATGTTCAAGAGGCAATGGCGCAGCTAAAGAGGGCAAAACTACTTGAAAGGGACCTTGAAAGCCTTGAGTCTCAAGAGGGCAATGTTGCAAATGATCGTGCGACAATGCATAAACAAACTGCAGATAAGTCGTCCAAGTCATTTATGGTGGATGATGGAAGTATTAGTACAATGGAACGTACGGACTCCAAACCTGCAAGGAAAAGTAAATTAATGATTCAGAAAGAGCTTCTGGGCTTAAAAAAGAAAGCCCTTTCTCTGAGAAGGGAAGGACGATTAAATGAGGCTGACGAAGAATTGAAGAAGGGCATGGTTCTTGAACAGCAGCTAGAAGAGCTAGAGAATGGTTCTGTACAGAAGGCAATGCCTGGGACTGTTGGCAATAAAGTCCCAGATTTGGCACATGAGCTTCCCAATGTCTCTGAAAGTCTGCCAGTTGCAGATGAGGAAGGAGAAAATGTAACAGATCAGGATATGCATGATCCAGCATATCTTTCTATGCTAAAGAATTTGGGTTGGAATGATGATGATAATGAAGGGACCAACTCGTCGTTGGAACCTTCTAAGCAAACGGATAATCTCTCCATGAAGGTCAGTGCACCCTCTGCAACTCCCCCGGCTAATGTCCCAGCTGGAGGATCAAGGAGAAGCAAAGCTGAGATTCAGAGGGAACTCTTAGGGTTGAAAAGGAAAGCTCTTGCTCTGAGGCGCCAGGGAGAGACCGAGGATGCAGAAGAACTGCTAAAAAAGGTGAAAGCACTAGAGGGCCAGATGATGGAGATGGAAGCACCCAAGGAAGATATCACTGAACCTCCTCCTAATAGTGTTGAGGAGGAAGGAGATGGAGGTAATGTAACAGGAAATAGTACACAGGACCCAGCACTTTTCTCAGAGGGAACTTCCTTTTCCAAACCAGCCGTTTCTGCATCAAGAAATAAGGGTGCAATCCAAAGGGAACTTCTGGATTTAAAAAGAAAGGCTCTTGTCTTTAGACGGAAGGGAGAAACCAAAGAAGCTGAGGAAGTTTTGAGAATGGCAAAAGTGCTAGAGATTCAAATTGAAGAGATGGAAGCCCCAAAGGATTTGAGTCTGCATGATGATTCAAGGGAAGAGAAATCTGAGAATTTCGGATTACTAATTAACACTGAAAAGCCAGGGAATTTGAAGCATGATACAGATGTTAGAAGGTTAACTGAGGCGGCAATGGGTCCAATTGACAGAGTAGTTATGTTATCAGCAAGGAATTCTGAGTCTGTTCCTCTAACCTCACAGTTAGCTAAGGGAAACCAACCATTACCAGTGGAATTGGGTGCTTCGGGTGAAAATTATTTTCCAGATGACCAAAGAGTAGCCAAAGGCGTTAGTCAGATTTCTGCACCTGTCCAATCTGGAAACTTAGTGGATTTGTTGACGGGGGATGACTGGAGAAGTTCTCAAAGGCCTGCTGAAAAACAAGATGATGACCTAAAATTTGATTCTGTTGATTCCCTTACTGCCAGTCCTCCCGTTCAGTTGGGATCCCAGACATGTTCGAATGTAAATCTAGGAAGCCAAAATAATAAATTTGATAAACAGGAAGATAAGCGAGATGTTAATGAAGCAAATTCGGTTCAGGAATCTGCTTCTCAGAGCAACCAAAGTGCCATTCGGCAAGAAATCCTGGGTTTCAAGAGGAGAGCATTAGCTTTAAAGAGAGAAGGGAAACTGACTGAAGCTCGCGAGGAACTAAGGCAGGCAAAGTTATTGGAGAAGTGTCTTGATGAAGGTAGTCCTCAGTCCAAAACTACTTCAAGTGAGGCGTCCAGTGCCACACAAAATACAACTGGCGAGCAGAGCCAACCCCAACCATTACAGTCACGAGACATCCCATCTTCTATCCAAAAGCATCACGGTTCACCATCCTCGGACCCAAAACCTTTGTCCAGTCGTGATCGCTTCAAGTTGCAACAGGAGTCTCTTGGCCACAAACGTCAGGCTATGAAGTTGCGTAGGGAGGGTCGGATGGAAGAAGCAGAAGCCGAGTTTGAATTAGCCAAGGCACTTGAGAATCAGTTGGAGGCGTCAGCTGCTCATGATTCCACAACCGTTGACAAAGTAGAATCAGTGGATAATGTCTCTGTTGAGGGGCTTCTTGATCCTCAACTACTGGCTGCCTTGAAAGAAATTGGAATTGAAAGTGCTACTAATTTATCTAAAGGCCCGGAAAGACCAGAGCCTTCAAAAGTTAATGTTGGCAAGAACAGTAACATAATCCAAGATAGAAGTCAGCTGGAAGAACAGATCAAGGCTGAGAAGGTAAAGGCGGTAAATTTGAAACGTGCTGGAAAACAAGCTGAGGCCTTGGATGCTCTTCGAAAGGCCAAGCTACTCGAAAAGAAGCTCAATTCTCCCTCCTCGAAGTGAACAAAATAAAAACCATCAACTTGGTAAGTTAGAAGATGAAGTTATTATATTGCTTACGAGCTATGGAACTCGATAGCTCTGTAAATGTTGTTGGTACGCAGAATTAGCCACGAAGCAGGATGCATGAGACATGTTTCGTTATGCTAGTTTGTACTCACTGGATAGGAACCGAAAATGTATCATCTGTGTTGCAAAGGCACCTTTCCTGCCTGCTTAATTTCTTTCTTTTTGCCTTCTGTATGAGTTATCTCTGGAAGTTGTAAGAAGGTGAGGTTGACGAATGCTTTATCTGATCTTTTAGGTCATGATAAAATTGCTCGAGCAGGATCATCTTATTTATTCTATCAAAAAAAAAAAAAAAGGTTTTTATCTTAAATGATTTCTGAAAATTGACATACTCAATCAACAGTCTCTGAATTTGAAAATCAATAAATGTAGTTCCTGAATATGAGTGTTGTAAGTCAATATTGTTCTTCTGGTATATTTTTGTCAAAACTTCGGTTAATGTGCTGACATGGCACATGTAGGGTCCCACATAAAATAAAATTTTGAAAAATAATTAATTTTATATTCTGAAAATAATAACAAATGAATAAAATTAAAAAAAAAAAAAAAAAAAAAAAAAAAAAAAAAACACACACACACTTCGTGAGAGGCTGTGACCTGTGAGCACCCAACCCAAGCACCAAGCCACCATCTTCCCCACCATGTTTTGCAGAAAGACACAATCTTTGAGACACCAGGAGGAGGGAAAGAGAGAGAGGTCGAAATCATGGGTTGTTTTCTTGCATGTTTTGGTTCTTCCAAAGACAAAAAAAAAAAAAAAACGTAGGAGTAATCAGAGGGAGTAATGAGGAGAGTAGGGTGGTGTGCGGAAGGGATTACCGGATTGGGTCGGAGGGGGAAGTAGATCGTTCGATCTCCTCTGTTCTTTTTTTAATTTTTTTTTTTTTAATTTTCAAATTTGTTTAAAAGGAAGTGGTTGTTTGGATTTGCAGGAATTTGGATGGTGGTGGTTTGGATTTGCACGAATTTGGATTTGGATTTGGATTTGCAAGGAGAGAGGAAGGGTGCATGAATTTGGATTTGCAGGGAGGAAGGAAGGGTGCAGGGATTTGGATTTACAGAGAGAGAGGAAGGGTCCAGGGAGGGAGGAAGGAAGGGTGCAGTGGAGTAGCGTGCTGACTCTATCTCGGGAGACCCTAACGACACCACGACTGCGCTCGACGTCGTGGACATGGCAGCAGCTGCGCTGCAGACGGAGGGAGGAATCGGACGTCGCAATAGTGGACGTGGTTTGGCAAGAACCAGCTGGAGTAACTGGGAATATTTAATTCTACTAGGTCCCACATGTGCCATGTCAGCCATGAAGTTTTGACAAAAATTTAACGAAAAGACCACTTCAGCAGTTATATTTAGAGACTACATTGATCGATTTTCAAATTAAAATACCATTTTGATTGGATGATTGATTTCAATGATTATTTATGATAAAAATCCAAAATAAAAAAAAAAACTATGAGCTATTGCTCATGTTTTCTCGTGTATTATTGCCGCATCGTTGATGTCACATCCCGGTCTCCACAACCTTGAAGATATTGTCCGCTTTGGCATTCCCTCTGGACTATGTCGCAGCAGAGCTACCGCACGGTTTTGTTCTTGTGGCCGAGTGTTAGTCCGCAGACCACATCTCCCACCACAAAAGGCCTCTTCAAAGTTGAAGCACCAGGCATGGATATATAAGGCCCAAAGACCAAGCCCTCACGGGCGATGTGGGACACTACAATCCACCCCCCTTAGGGAGCCCGACGTCCTCGTCGGCACACCACGACCGTGAGTCTGGCTCTGATACCAAATTGTCACATCCCGGTCTCCACAACCTTGAAGATATTGTCCGCTTTGGCATTCCCTCTGGACTATGTCGCAGCAGAGCTACCGCACGGTTTTGTTCTTGTGGCCGAGTGTTAGTCCGCAGACCACATCTCCCACCACAAAAGGCCTCTTCAAAGTTGAAGCACCAGGCATGGATATATAAGGCCCAAAGACCAAGCCCTCACGGGCGATGTGGGACACTACAATTAAATTGTCACATCCCGGTCTCCACAACCTTGAAGATATTGTCCGCTTTGGCATTCCCTCTGGACTATGTCGCAGCAGAGCTACCGCACGGTTTTGTTCTTGTGGCCGAGTGTTAGTCCGCAGACCACATCTCCCACCACAAAAGGCCTCTTCAAAGTTGAAGCACCAGGCATGGATATATAAGGCCCAAAGACCAAGCCCTCACGGGCGATGTGGGACACTACAATCCACCCCCCTTAGGGAGCCCGACGTCCTCGTCGGCACACCACGACCGTGAGTCTGGCTCTGATACCAAATTGTCACATCCCGGTCTCCACAACCTTGAAGATATTGTCCGCTTTGGCATTCCCTCTGGACTATGTCGCAGCAGAGCTACCGCACGGTTTTGTTCTTGTGGCCGAGTGTTAGTCCGCAGACCACATCTCCCACCACAAAAGGCCTCTTCAAAGTTGAAGCACCAGGCATGGATATATAAGGCCCAAAGACCAAGCCCTCACGGGCGATGTGGGACACTACAATTAAATTGTCACATCCCGGTCTCCACAACCTTGAAGATATTGTCCGCTTTGGCATTCCCTCTGGACTATGTCGCAGCAGAGCTACCGCACGGTTTTGTTCTTGTGGCCGAGTGTTAGTCCGCAGACCACATCTCCCACCACAAAAGGCCTCTTCAAAGTTGAAGCACCAGGCATGGATATATAAGGCCCAAAGACCAAGCCCTCACGGGCGATGTGGGACACTACAATCCACCCCCCTTAGGGAGCCCGACGTCCTCGTCGGCACACCACGACCGTGAGTCTGGCTCTGATACCAAATTGTCACATCCCGGTCTCCCACCTTGAAGATATTGTCTGCTTTGGCATTCCCTCTGGACTATGTCGCAGCAGAGCTACCGCACGGTTTTGTTCTTGTGGCCGAGTGTTAGTCCGCAGACCACATCTCCCACCACAAAAGGCCTCTTCAAAGTTGAAGCACCAGGCATGGATATATAAGGCCCAAAGACCAAGCCCTCACGGGCGATGTGGGACACTACAGTTGACTTTTTTAAATATTGATAATAATACACGTATTTGACTCAAGAAATAGTATGACCTGTAACATTTTCCTCGTTTCGCACGGAAAAGATTTCATACACGTTCAATAAATGGTATGAGTTAACACTCACGACACGAGGACGAGGTTTACTCGGTTTTTGAAACTCATACAAAGCTCATGGGAAAGATGTCGCAAAAATTCATCTCATTTTTACAAAAGGAACACATGATTTTTTATCGTTTTAGCAAATTTTCGCAGCACCCTAAATTTCGAATTAAAGTTCATATAGAATATTTTGGTAATGTTTCTGGCTAGAATTTTTTATTAGGGTACGTATTTTTTATTTTTAAAAAAAATTATATTCACATGTCTCAAATTACTTCTTTCACATTTTT
The DNA here is from genome assembly GCF_041283825.1 of Pyrus communis. Taxonomy (NCBI): domain Eukaryota; kingdom Viridiplantae; phylum Streptophyta; class Magnoliopsida; order Rosales; family Rosaceae; genus Pyrus; species Pyrus communis. The sequence goes on from NC_142569.1 coordinate 1,544,850, forward strand.
TAAATTTTTTTAATATTTTTTTATCAAATATTAGTGGTGTGTAAAAAATATTAAAAAATTTAAAAGATGTGGAAGAAGTAAATTGGGTTGTGTGAATATAATCTCTTTAAAAAAAAAAAAAAACTTTTCAGACCTCATGAAATGGTTCGAACAGTTTCAAATGGCATATTTATTCAATACTTGGTTATTTTTGCTTGAAAAATGATGGTCATTTTTTTTGGTTGAAAAAACTGCAGTTACATCGATGATTCTGTAGGGGACGCCTGAAGCCCGATTTCAACACAATCGAAAACGATAGCCTAACCCAACTCAAGGATATACAACGCATCTATTAGCATCATAATACTACGTTCTGCATGAAGTCTAACTAGTAGCAGATGCCTTAGAAATAACAAAAATCTGCTTAATTATCAGGAACACAGTTTGGTATACCAAGTGTTATAATATAAATGGTAAAAATTTTGTTTTTTCAAGTATTCAACCTTTTATATTTTGACACATAGTAGACTGGATCATGCTTCCAGAACACTCCTAAGTTGGATTTTACTTGATTTAAAAAAAAATAATAGTTACATATATATTTAAAAAAAACCAAAAAAATAATATTTATTATCTAAACCCATTGACCACGTTTTTCTGAATTAAGGTTTCGTCAGCTTTTAGCCCAAAAATGTGCGGTGGATAGGGTTTTGGTTTATGTGGCTATCCTCTGCTAGAATGAGAAGAGTGACCACGTTTTTCTGAATTAAGGTTTCGTCAGCTTTTAGCCCAATAATGTGGGAGATGGATTGTGTGCTATTCTATTTTCATACTCTTTTTATACCCTCCTGTGATATGAGAGGTCACGGTAAAGTTAAGTTAATATTTTATATTAATTTTTTATAGAAATAATAAAACAAAAAGTAATAGGAATATGAAATGTTGACGTAGCTTAACCATGACCATACCAATAGGAGAGCATGAAGAGAGTATGAAAATAGGAGAGCAGACAATCCACCTCCAAAATGTGCGGTAGATAGGGTTTCGGTTTATGGGGCTATCCTCTGTTAGAATGAGAAGAGTTTTATAGGGTTTTGGCTTTAAGTCTTGAAATTTTTAAGATTATTTTTCGCTACTCCCTTAAAAAGGAGTATGCGAGATTTGAGTTTTATAAGGTAAAATTAAAATTGAAATGAAATTTCAGGGGGAGTGATAAAAGAAATATCACTGGGAGGTTAGATGCATTCTTGCCCACCAAAATCTGATGACACCCCCATCCCCAAAGCGCGGTTAAAAATGGGAGCTACAATAGTTAAGCATATAACTAAGGGTGTTGACTAAATTTTACAGCAAATACATGCAGATCCTTAAAACGGCCTAAGGTGATTTGGATTCTTCAACTTCCTTCTTTTCCCAACAAAAAAATCGTGAAAAACGATGTGTACTAGGCACGGACCGAGCTCAAGTACTCAGCGCCACTCATGCATATTGATCCCACCACGTTAAAGTTATGTTAAACGCGTTCTGGATGCTTTCGCCATCTTGCCTGGGATGACAAGCGATATTTGTCCTATAAATTGACTAGGAATCACCATGAGCTGATCACCTCACTTAACTCCCAACAAGAATATTCTCTCATCCAGAACTCGAATTTCCTTCTTTCTTTTCTTTCTTGTAGAACATGGCACACTTTCTCCAAGCTCACCCTACTTCCTCCAACGAACAACTTACTGTAAGTTCCAAAACTAATAACCCAACTTGTACATATATACACACACATATATATACATATATAGATTGCTTAAAGAGAGGGATCCCCATTTTTCACACTCCCCACTGTTAAATTGGTTTTAATGAAATTGTGTGATTAAGATTCAAACACAGGCCATACAATCTCAACCACACAATTTCATTAAAATTAAATCCAACGGTGGGGAGCGTGTTCCCATTTTTTCAGAAAAATGGGGATCCCTCCCCTTAAGTAATCTGTATATATGTTAAGTATCCAAATTGCTCCACGGTTCACCCAGATGTACCAAAACTAACCCTACTTACTCCACACAGTATCTTCTCTCTCTTTTTTCTCTTAATATGTAATTAATTCAATCTGGTGTCTTATTAAGTTCAATGTTTCCCCTTTTAGGGCGACCTTCAGGTTCGCTATGCAGAAAAATTGAAGGAATTGAAGGATGCACTCGCAAATATCGGAGAAGATGAACAATTGATTGCGGTCGACGCGGTGCAACGCCTCGGCGTTGATTATCATTTCCAAGAGGAGATTGAAGCAATAATGAAAACGCAATGTACGAGAGCTTATAACGATGAATGCAGTGATGAGCTTCGTGTGGTTTCACTTCGTTTTCGACTACTGAGACAGCAAGGTTATCATGTAACCACAGGTTGGTCTCAATTCTCCTCTTTGTGCTAACTTTACAGCAAAATGTTATTTTACTAAAACGACCAGTTAAGTGAAGCATATATTTTCAGTTAATGTCACCATTGCTAGTATAGTAATTAATTTTTCTTGTGAATAACAGATGTGTTTAATAAGTTCAAGAACAATGAGAAACTCAAAGTCGACATAAACGGACTAGTGGAATTATATGAAGCTTCTCATATGAGTTTCCAAGGAGAAGAGGCACTTGTTGAAGAGGGAAGACGAAGCCACCAGCTTCTTACCGCTTGGATGCATAACAATCTCGATGATCATCGAGCTTCAGCGGTCGCGTACTCATTGGAGCATCCTTATCACAAGAGCTTGACAAGATTCATGGCTAAAAACTTCTTGCTTAGTTTCGAAGGAAAGGAGAATTGGGTCAATGATTTGAAGGAGCTAGGAAAACTAGAGTTCAAAATGGTCGAATCTCTAATCCGAAATGAAATTCAACAAGTATCCAAGTGAGTTCAGATCAAAGACACTGATTTAAGTACTTCATTTTGAATTAGTACTCCGTTTAATTGATAACAATATTTTTCATCCTAATTAGGTGGTGGAAAGAACTAGGATTGACTGAGGAGTTGAAGTTTGTGAGAGACCAGCCAATTAAATGGTATACCTGGCCGATGGCATGCCTTGCAGATCCAAACTTATCAGAGGAAAGGGTTGAACTCACAAAATCGATCTCTCTTGTCTACATAATTGACGATATTTTTGATGTTCATGGGACCCTCGATGAACTCATTCTCTTCACAGCTGCAGTTGAGAGGTACGTGTTGCGTGTTTTTATGATATCCTACATGTTACAACAGTGTGCACATAAAATGTGATTATATTGCTAAACTGTGAATTTAAGTCATGCATGAGTATAATCAGCAGTCTAAATTCATAGTCATGCGTTGACATCACGCATGTAATTAATCTATCTATAATATTATGAGAATCCTCCTTGTCAACTCTTTTTTTTCCTTTTTGCCCTCACTTTTGATACACACTATTGACAAAATGAGGGCAAAATAGTAATTTTGTAACTTTTGACAAAATGACAATCATTTCCTTATTTTTTCCTATTTTACCCTCTTTTTTGAGAAAATGACAATTATGTACTTATTTTTTTTCAATTTTACCCTCACTTTTGATACACAGTATTTACATAAGTATGACAAAACAATAATTATGTAATTAATTATATATGCAGATGGGACATTGACGCAACTGGTGAACTACCAAATTACATGAAGATATGTTTTAAGGCTCTTTATGACATTACCAATGAAACCAGCTACACTGTGCACAAAAAGCATGGATGGAACCCTATAGAGTCCCTTAAAAAATCGGTATATAAATTAACTTTTGATTCAAGGACTTAATCGTTGCAGTTCAGATCTTGAATTATTGTTAATACTATTGCTGTATCCATGCAGTGGGCAACATTATGCAAAGCGTTCCTACTAGAAGCGCGATGGTTTAGTTGCGGGCACTTGCCAAACACGGAAGAGTACTTGAACAATGGGTTCATCAGTTCAGGGGTGCCTGCGGTTTTAACGCATGGATTCTTCTTACTGGGTCAAGCTATAACCAAGGAAACTGTACATATTCTGGACAACCTCAACATATCTAGCCTTATATCCTCAACCGCAACGATTCTTAGGCTATGGGATGACTTCGGAAGTGCCAAGGTTCGTACTTAATTTACTTAGTTTGAGTTACGTTTAGCACCTGTTAAAAAAAGAAGATATAGTATTAATTATATTTTCTTGATTAATTGAAGGATGAGGGCCAAGATGGATATGATGGTTCATACATAAAGTGTTACGTGAATGAAAACCAAGGTTGTTCAGACGAAGATGCACGAGCATTCGTTGTCCATAGGATTTCGGAAGAATGGAAGTTTCTCAACCAAGAATGTTTCTCTGCATCAAATCCATTTTCAGCGTCTTTTACAAAACTTGCTCTCAATGTTGCTAGAATGGTCCCATTGATGTATGATTATAATTCTCAACATCGCCTTCCAAGCCTTGAGGAGAATATGAAGTCGCTGCTTTATGATAGTTTTCTTGCACAACGCCAAGTAACCAGCGCAGCCATTAGCCAAGCATAGATTGATCAAGTTTGAGAAAGGAAAAGGTCACCAGAGACCTCATGCAAGCTTTGTTTAATCGCGTTGCTCTAATTATATATAGTTTGGATTCAAGAGTGGCTTTGGTTTTGGCTCTCCTTGTTAGTTTTGGAAGATGGTGATATTGTGCTTTTATTTTTATTTTTTTTACCTTCTTTGGCTGTCCTCTTATTAAAAGAAAAAAAGAATAGAAACTTATGATTCTCATACCAGTCTTCTATTACAAAATCTCGCAAATAAGAATTTTACAAAGTTATTATCATGTTAGAATGTGATTAATTAGTCAATGAAAAATCAAATTGATAATGAATAAAATTCACTCTCTCAACACAATAAGTACTGGCTCGATTCGTCCCCACCTTTTAGTAGTTCTATGATTGCATGGTTGTCTTTGTTTTCTTTCTTTTTGATGAGGGACCATCACTTGATTCATTGATCAATGAATTACTTATTTGTTGTAGTACATTACTTTACCACATAATGTGATAAAACGATACATTAAATTAATTTTTAATAAGATGAACTAATTAAATTGACATATAAGAATTCTTCTCTTGTACTGTCGAGATTTTCTAAAAAAAATAAAAATAAAATTGTTTCCAAAGGAAAACTCGTCATTCATTCACTCTCCCTAATCTTCTCAAGGATTAAATAAATAAATAAAAACCTAATCTTGTCGCCTACCAACCCAAACCCTAGATCCGGTGCCTCCAACCTCCAGCCCTTGTTCCGGCTTGGGTCCGCGGCAACCTTCTCTCCTCACTTCCTCAAACCCCCATCTCTCCTCTCCTCCTCCATTTTCATCGCCCAACCCACCCCCGTTTTGTCCCTCTGCAATCCTCCCTCCCCTAACCACCTGCTCTCTCTTTTTTTTTTTTTTTCCCTCTATCTCCTGCCTCAGCATCGACCAACGGCGCCCATCTTTCCCTTTCTTCCCCACCATTTTCCAAGCAACCATTCACAAAACTCGCTCTTAATGTTGCTAGAGTGGTCCCATTGATGTATAATTATTATTGAAAATGAATCACAGGGATTCCGGATTCATATGTTTATAAATAAGTTAGATTACTCCTCATATTACCAATTAGTTTTATGATGAAATCTCAAATTCTTTAATGATACCAAATTAAGTTGTCTCGAGTGTGAAACTCAACGGTCACATAACCCATATGTGTTATTCATATATTAGGCTTGAAAATTCGCCACACGAGCATTTTAATAATGAATTCCAAATTGATGAGAAGAGGGATTTTATATATGTTATGTGGTACAAATATCACGAAGATATTTATTAAAAAGAAAAACTAATGAAAATAATTTAAAAACTTTGATTTTTAACAATGATGACAAAATAAAGGGTAAAGTGAACAACATCATATTTAATTTTTTAATGTAAAAATATAATTTTTCTTTAAAATAAACAGTCCGAACTGTAGAATCTCATGACATTATCAGGCAATTTTGTTTTTTTCGAACCTCATAAAATTATGACATAATGAGGGATTTTTTCGTACCGTCGAGATTTTTTGCCCATGGGATTTCGTCGTATAGCCTTGTACGGTTGTACTGGTAGACTTGTAGTCCACAAAAATAAATCAAATACAAAAACACCACAATATTCTATTTGGAATGGACAACACATTCTAAACGCATAAAAAAAGAAAAGAAAAAAAAAGGGTTTTCATCTAAAATTTATTATATTAAGAATATGAGCAAATTAAGTGATGTAAAACATGTATGGTCGTTAATCTTCACTCATAAATTAATTTATCAAAAATAACCTAATTTCTTATAAACATATTCGAAGTCCTTTATATTCCTTTTGAACACATGCAAGCTTGCTCAAGTGATGCGGGAGGGCCAAGGCCACCTACAATCTATGCATGGCTCCACTCCTAGTTAGAAAGAGTGTTTCACATTTTTTTCGTTTTCAAATTTCCCTTATATGGTCCAGATTTTCCTTTTTTTTTTAAAAAAAAAAAAAACCCCCCTAGTTAGAAAGAGTGTTTCACATTTTTTTTTCGTTATCAAATTTCTCTTATATGGTCGAGATTTTCTTAAAAAAAAAAAAAAAAAAAAGGAGTGTTTCCCATGACTGGTGATTTACACACCATCTTTCCATTATAAATATAATCCAAGACTCTTTGGGTTTGTCATTCTCATTCACTTTGGGTTTGCTCCATTTCTCTCTTCCTACTATGGCATTTTCTTCTCAGGCCATCTTTGCTATGTCCACTCCTCCAAATATTGCTCAAAAAATGAACCTACATCTTGGGCACTCTAATCTCATTCAGCTAAATATATCCAAACCTATGTCCACTATTCCATTAACTCCACCTTGTTTGCAGGATGACATTCGTTCCCAACACGAACAAAAGTTGGAGGTATTCAGGAATCTATTGAGCAGAGTAGGAGAAGAAAGTTTGAACATGATCGATGCCATTCAACGTCTAGGTATCGATTACCACTTCGAAGAACAAATTGACCTAATCGTATCTAGTCATGCTAATGCCCTTTCTCATCAACAAAATGACCTTCATGAAGTTTCCCTTTGATTCCGGCTACTCAGACAACATGGTCACTTCGTGCCCGAGGGTGAGTAGTATAATAAAATTTCGGTAACAATTTGTTTCATATATGTACATAGTTTTGTAGATTGATACCCGTTACCAGTCAATCACTCTCAAGCATAACTTTTGTTATTAATTACAGATGTGCTTAACCTTTTCAAGGAAAAAGAAGGAAAGTATTTTAAGCAAAGGTTAAACAGTGAAGAGGTCAAGGGATTGATGAGTGTGTATGAAGCTTCACAACTAAGCATGGAAGGAGAAGATGCACTTGATGAAGCTGGAAAATTGAGCGGTCATCTCCTAAATAGATCACTGTCATATCTTGGTCCTCATGAGGCCAGACTTGTGGAGAACACACTGGGGTGCCCCCACCACCGAAGCTTGGCCGCATTCATGGCCAAGAACTTTTTTCTTTCTAATTCCCAAGCTGGCGTGAATAATAGATGGCTAAATATGCTACAAGAAGTGGCAAAAACGGATTTTAATTTGGTTCAGTCCCTACACCACAAGGAGATTGTTCAAATTTCCAAGTAAGTTAATTGATGATGACTTTAGAAGTAGTAGAGATATACATATATACTGTCTTTTTCTGTCGTGCATTTAACTGCACCTTTAAAAAATTTGTCAAACTTATCAGCGGTCATGTTAGATACATATCTACGAGGTTGAAATACCACAATATCAGCAATATTGAGAATATATCCGCATTGAAAAAGTATACGTTTAACTGCAGTACTTTAGAAACCCTAATTTGTCTGTTTATTTCATCCAACAAATTAATTAGGTGGTGGAAAGAGCTGGGATTGACAAGGGAGCTGAAGTTTGCAAGAGACGAGCCAGTTAAATGGTACATTTGGTCCATGGCATGCCTAACAGATCCAAACTTGTCAGAGGAGAGGATTCAGCTCACAAAACCTATCTCATTCATCTATTTGATTGATGACATTTTCGATGTTTATGGGACGCTTGATGAACTCACTCTCTTCACTGAGGCTGTCAATAGGTAAAATGTCCTGTAATTTCTTAATTTGCTTCACCAGTTTTCACCACAAATTGGTCGCTAAATGTTATGCTGCAGATGGGAAATTGGTGCTATAGAGCACTTACCGGACTATATGAAGATATGTTTCGAGGCTCTCTACAATATAACGAATGAAATCAGCTGCGAGGTCTATCAAAAGCACGGGTGGAACCCGTTACATTCGTTGAAGAAAGCGGTGATATATTAAACCGGATTAGTGTCATGAAATTTAACTACTAGTTTGCTCAAGAAAGGTTTAACAGATATTTCGTTCTACAATTACGTGCAGTGGGGGAGTCTGTGCAATGCATTTTTACTAGAAGCAAAATGGTTCAAATCGGGGCACTTGCCGAAGGCAGAAGACTACTTAAAGAATGGTATTGTTTCTTCTGGTGTCAATGTGGTGATGGTGCATATCTTCTTTCTCTTGGGTCAAGGTATAACCAAACAAAGTGTGGAGCTGTTGAATCAAACTCCAGCAATTGTGTCTTCCACAGCAGCAATTCTTCGGCTTTGGGACGATTTTGGAAGCGCAGAGGTGATTATATATAATTAGATTCATATCAAACACTGCAAATAGAGTAAATGTCTTGTTCATATCTCTCAAAATGTGCTTATTTTGGCTGAAGGATGAGAATCAAAGTGGGCACGACGGGTCATATGTAAGGTGCTACTTACAAGAACATCCAGGTTCTTCCATGGAGGAAGCACAAGAAAATACTGTGAATATGATTTAAAAAGAATGGAAGAACCTGAACAAGGAACTGGTCTCTCCAAATTACCCTTTTTCCAGCGACGTTCACCAAGGCTTCCCTTAATCTTGCAAGAATGGTCCCGTTGATGTATAATTACGATGACAACCAGCACCTTCCATCTCTTGAGGTGTATATGAAATCCATGCTGTATGAAACTGAGTCTGTGTACTAATTATTCAAGGCTATAAAAGTGAAGAAATTATTGAAGCTTTCACGAATTTAAATAGTAAAATTTAAAGGGTCTAGCAATAAAACCACAAATGTTTCAACACGCAAAACAGAACAAAGAACAACAGAAATACATTAGTCCTCCGAAGGCAACTGCAAATTGTAACGCCGGTAAGTATTTGTGTTCCCAAGCTTCACAATCTTCTTTGCTTCATTGATTCTGGAAGCCTTAGCCAGCCCGTCCACCACAACCTGCAATAGTTCCACATCGACAAGGAGGCGCCTTTTGAAAATTTCCTCGCTGAGTTCAAAGGCAAAGTCCAAATCACCCTTCTCGCAAACAAAGGGAACAAGCATCTGGAAAGTCCATTTTTGCAGAGCACAACTACTCTTCACCAGTTCTCGGTACCACTGTTTAGCTTCTTCCAATTTCCCCTCATTAACAAATCCCTTGATCAAGGCATTGAAGCTAAAAACATCAGGTTTCACTTCCTTGTTCCTCATTTCCTCGAATAACTCAACCGCCTCGTTAGTTTTCTTCTCCGAAGCCAATCCCAGCAACCTGGCATTGTAGCTCCTAACATCAGGCACAACATTCTTCTCCACCATTCGACTCCATATTTTTTCGGCTGCCAAAAACTGATTATTCACATACAACCCATTCATGATCGTGTTGAATGTGATCACATCCGGCTCAACACCCTTATTCTCCATCTCAACAAGCATTGAAACCGCCGATTCCAACGAACCCATTTCACAAAACGCTTTGACCACAGTATTATACGACACCACATCCGGCTCAATTGACAACTTCTGCGAGACCCCTCTAAAAACCTCATCAACCTTGTCGAATTTCTTGGAGTTAACACAAGCACCCAAGAGGGCATTAAAGGACAAGACGGTGCGCTCACAGCTTTTCTCAGGCATTTCGTCGAACACCTTCTCGGCATTTTCGAACATGCCAGCTTTCCCGTAAAGCGTAACCAGTCGGACAGCGAATCCCTCCGTGGAAAAGTCCGGGTACTGCTTCTGGTCCTCCAGGATCTCCTCGATCCATTTGAAACGTTTGGCGGCTGCGAGACGGCGGACGGTGTCCTCGTAAATGGGGGTTTTGGTACGGAAGCGGTAGAGCTCGGAGGACTTCTTAAACTTCTCGACGAGGCGTTTCAGGTTGCGCTCTTTGTAGAGGTCGGTGGAGATGGCGCCAATGCTGTTGGTGGTGGTGGCGGCGTTGGATTGGGTGGCGGTGCAGAAGGCGCGCTGGAGGACGCGAGAGAACGACATCGTCTCGGAAATGGTGGCCGCCGGGTTGTGGTTCTTTTTGTTTATACTCTAACTCTTTGGGTTTGGGCTTGACAGCAGCCCAAAATAAAATTGAACCCGTTAAGCATGTTGGACTAGGTCAAGTGATGGTTTAAGGTCAACGAACGCAAAGAGAAGCCCAGTCTTTAGCCATAGAAGTTTTGGGGAAAAAGATGAACTACGAAAAAATTAGGGCTCACTTGGAATTGTTTTTGATATAGCTAAAAGCGTTTTTTTTGTAAAAGAAATTTTGAAACTAATATTTAGTAAAAAGTCTGTTAATCCTAGAAAATCACTTGAAATACTTTTTATATTTTCTATAAAAAGCACATAACTAGTGTTTCTTGCATGAAACACTTTAAGTACTTTTGAAACCTATAAACATTTTCTCTAAAAACTTTTTCAGTTATTTTAAAAACAGTTCCAAACGAGCCTTTATTTGAAGATATGTACAATTTGGTTTGAATCCCGCTCCCTCTCAGTGGGCGATTTATAAAAATAAAAAAATAGACTACCACCCCCTCTACAAGTCTTCAGAGCATTGCAGATTAACTTGTTTGGTTTTTACCTTTCCTCTGTTGACTGTTGGTAAAAGTAATGTGACATGAACAAGTACACGGAGCACAGCTGAGTTGCTAGACAATATTTAGAAAGAACGGCCTTACAAAGTAAGTGTACTCTACACTCTACAAGAAAGGAATATTGTCTGCCCTAACAAACCTTCAAACGTTTATGTACTTTTTCCGGTCAACAAGACCAGCAGGCATGACATGAATATATTCAAAAACAAAAACAATCGTTTGATTTTTGCACTCTATTTCTCATTATCCACTTTTACTCGTTTGTTTAAACTTTTGGATATGATCAATTAAGGGAGAAATAAGAGTTAGAAAACAAGATAGAAGCGCATAAAGAGAAAACGAGTGTGAAAATTTCCTTTTAAAAGCAAACCTCATACACGTGTGAATGCTAGATGTTGAAATCAAGCTGCTTCTTGTTCCTTTCTTTAAACTCATCCAACGGATTAAATTGAGCGATCAAGATTACTACAGTAAAAATATATTATAAATGTACATATTAAAACAACCCCTAACCAATTGGACGTACTAAACTGAATGTCTAGGACATTTCTCTCTCCTTCTCTCTCTCTCTCTAGTTAGTTAGACTCTAAAAAATTCCTCTCCCTCACACACAATGGAATGATACCCTTGTGAGGACCATCTATATGATTTCGTAACAGAAACTACTCTCTCTCTCTCTCTCTCTCTCTCTCTCTCTCTCTCTCTCTCTCTCTCACTTGTTAAAACTAACTTTGATCAAAACATAGCCAGAAATATGAACTCTGTGAGTTGTGTCTTGGATGAATTATGCTTAGCAGAAGAAGAAGGCAGCGGAGGGGGAAGGATGAGCTTCAAATCCAAAACTGACGGCGAATTCAAATCCAAAAATCTGTTCGCCGAGAGGAGGAGAAGGGAGAAGCTAAGTGGAAGACTCCTTGCACTACGTGCATTGGTTCCGAATATCACAAATGCAAGTACTCAAAGTCCTTGATTGCCTGCATTAAATTTTACCAGTTTCCGTTATTAACATGAGTATCTCATCTATGGTTTTTCGCCGTGTTTCAGATGAACAAAGCAACCATTGTTGAGGATGCCATCACTTACATCCAGGAGCTGCAGCAGAAAGTAAACCTCCTCAAGGACCAGATTTTTGAGATGGAAGCATCATCAGAAGAAACACTGGAGCCGAACACAGAAGAAACTCATCCTGATGCAGCAGAAGAGATGAAGATATTCGGGATTCAGGTTTCAACAACCAGCTAACAACTAAGCATATTCAATCTCTTAGGACAATATAGGAGTTTTTTTCTGCTTATATATTTGCAATGTTGCTGCTGGTTTGGCAGACAGAGGTGAATGTGACCAAGATTGATGGGAACAAACTTTGGGTGAAGGCAGTCCTCGAGAAGAAACGAGGAGGGTTCACAAAACTGATGGGAGCCATGACCGCCTTTGGCTTCGAACTCACTGACACCAGCATCACTACCTCCAGCGGAGCAATGATGGTTTCATCCTGTGTAACGGTAAGTCACAGCAAAAACAAAGAAAGCTGTGAAATTTTATCTGCACCAGAAGTTAATATAAATTCTAATGATTTTCAGGGATTCTCCTGCGAAACGCTCGAAGTTGAGCAAACCCGGGAATTGATGCTGGAGATCATCAATGACATATAGAGCAAAATGGAAGGATCAGATCATACAATCACTTTCAATTACAACACAACTTGAAAAACAACTAACATTGTTTTCTGTTTTGATTACTTGTTAATTTCACTTGGCATATGGCAATCCAGAAGGTTCTGGAACATCATGTTTTGATCCGAGCGATATTCTAATTTAATCTAAATGAAGGTATTAATTAAAGAAATGGAAAATTGTTTGGCTATAGCTTGACAACATAAAAGAACATAAGGGACTGCACCATCCCACGAAAGTGTCAACAAAAACAAACACAAGCAAATACCACAAGACAGCTAACCAATATTGCAGGCTTGGGGACCAAGCAACTACTGAGACAAAAATATAAAAACCCCAAAATTTCCAATTGAGCAAAATTCCAAAATTGCGCCATTTGATTCCAAATCTTAGCCTCACTTTTCCATTCCTTTTGTTTACAATCCCAACAAGCTTCTATGAACATTCAATCTTTTTTGCGCAAAATTAAAAGAGAAAAATACCCACAAAACAAAAAGAGGAGAAAGATTAACTGTCAAGTGACAAAAGATCAAATCTTCATCTCTGGGCCTGAAATCCAATCTTCCTTCCTCCTTCACTCTTCAGTGAAATGCCTGCATTGCATGGTTCTAATGTCAATTTTACCAACCTTAATGCTAAAAATTGCAATAATGCATAGGAAATGATTTCCATATACTCATTTTCTCGTTCAATGCACCCTCCTAAGATTTATTCAATTAAAACGCCACATAAAAACCGGGATGTACTTAGGAGAAAAGGGTGTGCGGAAATTACTTCCCTTCACTAATACATTGGATCAAAATATCAAATAGACAATTGGAATTCAATTGTGGGGAATAAGAATTCCCAAAGTCACATTTCATTTCAAAGATCTGTACAATTTACTGAATTTGTAGAGAGAGGAAAGAGAAAAAAGATGAGATTTTTTTGTACCTTGAGATTGAGGCTTGCAGACAGGGGGGTCTTCAAAGAGAGAGAGAGAAAGCTGCTTATGGGCAACACCAATGTCAAACAAAATCAGCCCAGAAGACGGATCGCTCACTGAGATTCCCTTCACCGGCAGCCAAAGAAAAAGCTCCTCCTGAGTCAAACCCTCCAAGCCTCTGAGCACGCCATAGCTGAGATTAGCTCTGACTATGCTTTCAAAGTAGACTCTGGTCTCAAACTTGGTCATGCACGAGCGGTCCAGATGCACCTCCAGGCGGCCCGTCTGGTCGAGATTGTATGACTTCACATTGTCCGGGAAAAGCCCGGCGGGGAGGCCTTGGCTTTGGAGGAGGTTGTGGAGGGTTGAGGTGGCGGTGGGAGGAAGAAGGAAGAGAAGGAGACAGAGAGTGAGCAAAGATATTGGTGTCAGAGACATTGTGCGAAGGAAGGACAGACAAAAGCTGAATGTCTGAGGTTTCAAAGAAGGTTTTTATACGGAGAATTTTATCAAAAAAATTTCGGTACAGTTCATTTTAACGAAAAATTATATTTTTTATACTAAAATGTCAATCTCAATACTATTCACTTTAGTCTTTATTTTATCTTTATCATTAAAACTCAAAATTTTCAAATTCTTTTCGATAGTTTTCTTTTTTATTTAAGGTTTCATTTTGGGGAAAGCTACCATGAGAAGATGTTAATGTACAAACTGAAAAAAAGGTACAATTTATTTACTAGTTTTTTCAATAAGATTTATTTACTAGTTTTTTCATTTCTTTATTTATAAGTAATATTTTACAGTAATTTATTACACAAAGTGGATGGACGGACATACCAAAAATGTGATGGGGTAAGAGTAATATTTTTTATATATTAATATTTTATTATATATTTTTCGAATCATGTGATTGTCCAACCATACATACAAAATATCCTTATTCTCTCCGTATTTTGGTCACACTCAACTCTTTAGGAGAATTTTTTCAGTGTGTTAGGAACATAGCCCGGTATCAAGTGTCATAATACAAGTGCTTGGAAATTATTTGATCAAGTATCCAACCATGTATATTATGACACTTGTTGTACAGGAACGTATTCCCGACACACTAAAATATCCATCCCTTGCTAGTTGCGCGTCCTTGTGTCTAGTGTCGTATACTTCTAGTTGCGCGTCCTTCTAGGAGGTGCACACTAGTTAATAATTTAGCGATACTTCTTTTCCTAATTAGACAAGAATCTATCATTGTCACATCCCGGCCTGGGGCGGATCACTTCCCGGGCCCGCTTTACCACCGTAGCACGATATTGTCCGCTTTGGGCCCTACCACGCCCTCACGGTTTTGTTTCTGGGAACTCGCACGAGAACTTCCCAATGGGTCACCCATCCTGGGAGTGCTCTCGTGCGCTACTCGCTTAACTTCGGAGTTCCCATGGAACCCGAAGCCTGTGAGCTCCCAAAAGGCCTCGTGCTAGGTAGATATGGGAATATACATTTAAGGATCACTCCCCTGGGCGATGTGGGATGTCACAATCATGTTTAAGAAAATTGGTGTATGTAATCATATTTCCGTACATAAACTTCATTATTCTTGTCAAATTTTTAAGGAAGATTATTTTGTTGATGCATCAAGCAGCATGATCGTTTATAAACCATCAAATCCGACGTATGCTTTCTTGATGAACCTTTTATCATTATGTCTTCATAAGGCACACATGCTTCCATTCGATGATTTTGATCCATGCATGCTAATGGTCCTTTCCCTCCTAAGTTTGCCTGCTGATGCCTTAACTGCTGTCATTAATGTCGCCTTAACAGAGAATGTAATTAGTAACAATAATTTACTCCAAGAATTGATTAAGAACAAACACAGATTTGGAGAGTGTTTTGGAGTGCTTTTACTCCTTCGAAACGTTTTTGATATTGTTCGAAAGAAAAACTTAAAAGTATTTTCGGATTGTTAAAGTCATTTATCGTGCTTTTTGGATGGCACCTACCAAATGCTTTTTCATGAAACACTATTTTTTAGTGAAAATTTCTTTGTGCTAGCTTCTAACAGAAACGCTTTCAGTAAAAACACTTCCAAAAACAATAGTGCGTACCACTTTACAAATAAGCACTTCCAAAGAAGCTTTTATTAAGAATGCTTTGTCCAACATCATTATTCATTCTTACAAACAAAGATTCTAACTTGAAAAAGTTGTGGGTAACAAGAAGACAGAGTTCTTACAATCTCCAAATTAATATCTTCAGTTTATCCAATCCTGCCTATTGTAAATAGTTGCTTCCTTCATCCCTTATTTGTCCATACGGATTTGAGCTTCCGAAAAGATAATCTGCAGTTCCTTTCCATGGATTCCCATATCTTCCTTGACCACTACCAAATTCATAGCAAGAATCAGCATTTCCATTGCCTCTCTTAAAATCACGAGCCAGGCAAGGCCAATACCCAAACAAACTCTCACAAATATCCATGGCCTCCAGTCCATATCCACTAGGAACTTGATTATACACTTGCTGCTCATGTTCATAACTACCCTGCACAACTTCTTCACTTTCCTCAACTTTATTTGGCTGATCTTCTATCCTCTCTTGGTGCTGCTTCTCTTCTTCAACCGCCTGCATCGGTTGGCTTCCGTTGATGGGTTTTGGGGGTTGCTCAGAGGGTTCTTGCTTACCACTCCACGGCACGATAGAGCCATCAGCGACACCTTCTAAAGAGGTGGGACTTAGGGCAGCAGGCCCAGAAGAACGAGGATAACAAGTTTCAAGTGAAGGCGAAAGGGGCTTTCCGTAAGTTTGAGCAATATCAAATCCCCCACCATAAGGCGTAGGATCATACTCTTCAAATTCAAGCTCATTAAACTTGGAGGAAACGGAATAAGATATCATAAACTGAGTCGCTTCAGCATCATAACTCGGGTTATAAACATTTGGGTAGTAATTGATGGATAGAGGTTTTGTGTAAGAATTTTGACAAGCATAATAATATTGAGATGGAGTTGGATCATACTGAAACAAGTTTTGGGTGGGGGGCTCATGGCTAGAATAATAATACGAGTTTTGGGTGGGGGGCTCATGGCTGGAATAATAATAAGATGTTGGTCCTTGATCTAGAGAAGCATGATGATCATGAATATCAGCATAAGGGGTTAAACTATACTCACCAAGATCACCAGCCTCATAGTAGTTGGAGCTGTAGAATGCCATTTATGAATCAATCGACACGATCCGCAGACGATTTTCTCTCCCTTGATGGATTCCAGATGTTCTACGATTCGTGTTTTCCGCAACTTCAGAGGAATTACACTGAATTCTACAACATCAAAGTGAACCCTAATATTACAATTGCTTGCGATTCCTATCTATCTTCTAACTGAATTCCCATACACACAAATCTTATCCAGTTGTGAAGAAAATGTGCGCCTCACCGACTCATGTGCAAGAAAAAGGAAAGGTGGGTTCACTTATGAGAGAGATCAACATGTGAAGAGGACGAAGGATTAAGGATTTCATAAACATATGATTGGAGAGGATTACCTTTGCCAGAAAGTGGATTGAGATGTGACTGAAAAGGAATCCTGAGAAATTTCGCTTGAAAGACGATGAGATTCAACAAATTTTCTGCCTTTTTTATATTTGTTCGGTTGCATAATTTCCTTTGCTTAGGAAGGTGGCAAGTGTATAAAGTCATGGCAGCATGTGCCGATTGCACTCTTGTCTAGAGCTGTTGGCTTGTCAATGTCATATTGGTCCCAACTAGAAGAAATGGGCACATTAGACGCTACTTGTGCTTGACGTTTGACACCGAAACCCTTGGATTGGATAATGGCATGGTTGCCACTTGCCATAATAGTGCAAGTGCAAGTGCAATTAATTAGGGAACGATTTTACTAGGAGAAATTTTATTTGAACCGTATATCTTATCTTTACATCCAACTTAAAAACTTATTTAATAAAATTTCAAATGTGCCCTGAAATAAATAGAAGGAATTTCAAAACATTAGAACTTGTATATGCTCCAGCCAACCCCATCGGGAAAACACAAAGGGAGGCTTTTACGCTCCCCGACAAGCCACAACATCCCTTTTTTTCCGGCGAACACAATTGAAGCTCCAACAATCCAATTAATGCTCTCCTTTTATTTTTTATTTTTTTTGTTTCTCTCTGCGAACTTGGGTCCAATCAATCGGGAAAGAAAGGCGGGTGTGAATTAGTGTTGATGGAGAAGTGAGGAGTCATGTTCGATGCCCACCGATGGCACCAAAAGGAAATGATGGTTCATATTCTTATCACGGTTATGATACGAGGGAGGAGGAGAAAAAGAAGGAAAAGAATGGAAGGAGTTGATAGTTGTTGATGACTTGGGGATAAATTTTGGCGGAAGTTTGATTTGGATTCGCCGAAAATAATAGTGAGGTGTGGTGGGTTTAGGGTTATTGGGTGAAGACATAAAAACACCCATTTTTATTTTATTTTTATTATTTATTAAGGGCAAATTTGAGAGTTTGTTGGACATAATTGTTAAGTTGGGTGTACAGATAAAACAAATGGGTTCAAATAAAAAAAAAAAAATTTACTAGTTTTGATTTACTTTTCAATGCATATTCCAAATAGATAATGATTTTGCTTTCAACATAATGTATCGAATAGCTGACTATCTTTCTCAGTTGTGATTTTGAATCTCACACAATCAGCAACTATAAGAAAGAAAAAGCATCGGTCGAACATTAGAGAGAGGGAGGTGGTGGAAGATGTCGTTTGAACTATCACCCACATGTCATTTGGCTAACTGTGTTGAGTTTTTTGAATTAACTAATTAAGGCTCATTGTGTTCTTTTTTTATTTATCGAAAAACTAATAACATGTTTACCAACTTAGAACGAGAAATGTATTGGATTAAAAAATAGATGTAAAATTGCATGCTTTCTCATTCCTTATATCAGGAAAATTTCCAAGTAAACGTGTCATATCAAATAATTTTTGCTGAATATAATCTCTAGTCTTTGATTTGTTATGGTTATGGGGAGAGTTAAGATATTGTGCAAATTTTGGCGAGATCGACAGGACAATGGGCCAACAGAAAAACCAGCAACCCATATATAATATAAACTGGGTCAGAAAGAGGAAAATGCAACTCAACCCAACTACAAAACCCCCAACTTCTTTTGGGTTGAACCAAATCAGGTTCCAAATTGTGGCCTAAACCCTAGGGGGAGCCCAAGGCATTGAATTCAACCATGCAAGGTCTGACCTTGGTTGCTTGACTTCTTCTTCACAATTGACTTAATATAATGGGTTCCAAATCTGAGAGGATCTTTGTGAAGGAAACAAGTATGAATTATCAACTATTGCAACTGCCTTTACGTATTTGGTACATGATTTTCTGAGTACTTACAAGATTAGGTGCATATTACATCACTAATGTTGTCGAATACAGTTGAAGAAAAAGCCTAACCGAATACGTCAAAGACAATTTTATCTCCTAGACTTACGAGTCTAAGGGATGTATTTTGTGATATTTAAAATTAAAACAAATGGCCTCTAATTTTATTGATTATTATTTTTCCAAATCTTATAAGTAATAGTAGTTCAACAAAACTTGTTTATTTTAATGCAAGGACAAGAACACAGGAAGGTACGTAAAACAGATAAACCTTTGTTTATAAGATTGGGTTGTTTTTCTAGTTTATGTATACATTTAAGTAAAGAAGTTGGTTAATTTTGAACCTTTATGGAGATGTTGATTCGGATTTATGACCTAATTTAAAAGTGAAAAGAGAAGTCCCACGAAACTAATATCACTTTGTGTTGAGAATCTCACGTTTGATCAAAATTGACAAAACAAATTTCAATATATTATACAAGTCTATTCCTAAATACATCGAGGTTTATTAGGATAAAATCTCACTCTTGATGGGCTAACTGGTGATTAAGTGTTGAATCATACATATGGTATGAAATTTGGCAATTCGTCTATAAAAAAAATACTGATCCGTCTAGGACAAGGGTTATATCACATATTTTGATTTCCTTAATAAAACTAGCATAAATGACAATGTTGTCTCGTCTTATTCCCCATGCATAATTGTCTCTTAGCTGTTGTATATATGTGTAACCCTCTTTGATATTTAGTACTTTTATATCATGATATGTATAGGGTAATTGACTTAACCATCCAACTTCTTCTGTTCTCCACCAGCTACGTACAGAAGCGGCAACTTTTGCCATAATTATATGTGAATCTTCTGTACTGTTAGTTTTAGAGCAACCTAATCTTGAGATCAATTGTCAGCTCTCTCACAGTCATGCTTGTGATGTGGGTTACACATTTTATACATAAAACTTAGATTTGAGAAACCATGCATGACCTCAGATAAGGGACAAGAAAGAGAAAATCAAGAAGAAATGTATATATTTTTGTTGCTTTTGAAGAAAGAAAAGAGAGTGAGAAAATGTTCATTCGTTGTGCCAAAATATTTCTTTAACAATTATGACATTAGAGAAAGAAACAGAAAGAGCAGGTCCAACCCATCTCTCAACTCCAATTTAATTACCACCATGAAAGCAACAAAAACTACTTCCTCATGTAACTTTTAAGTCCATTGAGATATATTCCAATTCCTTTGATAAATTACAAGAAAGTTGACTTGCTTAAGAATTTTATGTATCATGCACAATCACAATCACAATGTACATGTATGATATCATATGTACGAGATGGTCATCTATCGACCCACATCTTGTAATCAGCCTTATAAATTTAGAATCATGTATTATTTGAGCACATATACCTTATTCAGAGATTACTTCTACTCATAAGTACTTTTGCTAGAATTTTTATTAAAAATACGTTAAAAGTTTACTGAAATTCCAATTACTAGTAATCTAAGACACACTACTTGAAAGTGCTTCTTGAAGAAAAGCAATCAAAATTGAGAAAGATCTAAAGGCTAGTAAAAGGAACTATATAGGATACATTTTGTCATTTGAGAAACCTAGGATACATTATTACAAACATGAATGATGAGCTCTACTCTACATCTACATGAAATGGACTCTACATGCTTTTAATCAGTTTAAGACGTAAAAAAGAGCATAATGAGCTGGGGATATTGAAAGATTTGCTTGAAGAGCATGGGACAGGGCATGACACATATTTCAATCAATGTCCCAGTTAATTAAACCAAGCGAGGATCCTCACCAGATCCTCTTTGTGAGGATCCCGAGAATCCTCCAATCACATTCGTTTATTGTATATCGTGTAGCCAATTTTTGTCAGGTACTGTTTATATTCAATTTTAAATAAAAAAATTTACAATAATTTCTGACCGTGCAATGTACGATAAACGGATATGATTGAAGGATCCAATAAGAATCCTCCTGGAATTAAACCTACATATTAGATTAGACTTAAGAATTTTTCTTAATTAAAGGGTTTAGTAGATGTGGGACCTAATGATCGATGACTAAAGGAATGTTTTTATCTAACATATCCATGTCAACCTCATTACACCACACGAAGGAGGGCCAAAGGGGGAGGACTAACTTGGTAACGTTTGATATATTGGAGGTCAACAAAGCTAATGATTAATGACTTGTCATTCTTTGGAGTATAGGAGCCTCCTCTTTGGTGGAAAATGTAGTAGAAATTAGTTGAATTAGACTCGTGGAAGTCAATCTTGAGAGAGATGGCTATTGAGAGGGAACAAAACCTTATTTAGAATATAATTGCTTTTTGGGTAATTAGAGAGAGAGAGAGAGAGTAGGTGAAGACAAAAAAGATTAGAACAAGTAGACACAACAGCTGTCCGATTAATCAAAATGATAAATTAAAGAAGTAGTAGGACTGCACGAAAAAGCAAATTTTAGAGCTTTAATTTTGCACTTTAATCATTTTTCAGTTGAACATGCCTTATCCCCATAGATGAATACAAATTAATATGCTTCGTTGCTCACTAAGATAAACATAATGTATTATTGCCTGTCTATAAATACCATTAGCTCATCCAATTCCCATTAAACTACCATAACCACTGCTATTGCCTTGCTTTTTCATATCATATTTAATCGAATTTCTTGTTAGTAATAACGGCAATCAAAACCAGATTAACTGACAGAATACGATACAAAAACACTGTTATATGTGGATAAATTTATCTGCTCCCGGGCCGTCACTCTATTGCGTCTGGCCCGTCCTTTAGGCACCACAGCCTTCAACCACTCATCGCAAGGGCAAGAGAGGCAAAGGTACTAGGGTTCATGCTCGAAACAAAGTTTAAATCCCTCACTTTCATTATATCGATGTGGACTACCTCGCGAAATAGGAATAGAGCTTTTCTATAGACATTTGAAACAAGAAAATAAAATAAATGCAAACAAGAAAAAAGAAAGAATGGACGGCTCTCACTATGGTGCGTGTTTAACTTAGTTTGGGGTTGACTATAAGGATACTTAGCTAGACAAACACGTTTGATTTACAACACAAATGGTCCACTACCTTAGATTGGACATAAAAATCACATGGTCAACTGGTGGCTACTCGAACTCGTATTGTTTTTTTTAATTATAAAAACAAAACAAAAAAACCATCACTGATCAATTTCTCATTTTTCCATCTTGTTCTCATTTTTCTTGTTAATATCATTTTTATTAGGCATGCCACTTAATGGCGACTATTCCAAGGACCGTGCAATTTGGGTTGTTTAAGAGAGAGAGAGATATTTGGACATTGGAGAAAGAGATTGTGTGTAAGATGAGTCAGTGGAATGGATTAATAAGAATTGCATGATTTAGATTGAACAATTTGGATTATTCGGTTCATGAACTCCGGAGTGTGAGTTCTTGAGAGGATCTCAATCTGCTATTCTTACTACATGTGAATTCATTTTGTGCACACCTCAAGACTTGCTCAGCATGACATCATTAATTTCGTTATACAATTGCATAGTCGATACCAATATGAAATAGTAAATTATCACCAGTGCTAGCTAAGGTTAAATAATCACTTAATTTCATATTATTGCATGTATGAGAGAATGTTGAAGATCATACACGCATTATGATTATAATAAACTTAGGAACATATCGAAATAATTACGGTCTTCTTTTTATGTTTGAGATAACCCAATTAGTGCACGCGCCTATAATAATAGATGCAACTTAGTGCAATGATCGCAATTAATTGCATAACATATATAATTAATTAATATTAAGCAATTAGTTATAAGAACAAAGATGAACAAAACCATTCGGCGGTGTGGTAGGGAGTCACAAGGCGTGACATGAGCATGAGGGTCCAACCAAAGTGGTCAGTTTTTGGGAGGAACATTTCTGAATGCATAAAAATACAAGAAGAAGATCCAAAAGTTGGATGGCTGTGACCTAATTTCCTTTTCTTTATCAAGACAAAAAAGAAAGCGAGTATATCGTGTCTTTCTCTCAAGTGCAGAGGCGACTCTTCTCTTATCCCATGCCATTAATTAGGGTAATGACTTTTAAGTTATAAGAGAAAATATTTTTAATGCAACATCTTGTGCCAAAAAACATGTAAGAAAGTAAACATTTTGTAATTAGTACTCGGTAAAAATTTGACATAACTATCGAGACTAGTGGTTGATACTATTTGACATAATTAACTTCTAATAGTAGCAAAAAATTTTAGACTCGTTTGAAAGTTATTTTAAAAACACCAAAAATTGATTCTAAAAATATTTTTAACAAAAATTTTTTCGATCATTTTAAAAGCTTCCAAACAAGCCCTTATAATTTAACTATAGAATATTTATCTTTATACTCGTAATACTGTGTTCAAATCTTCTCTCCCTGGATCGCTTAATCTGGCCTCCTAATTAATTCACATTTCTAATTGTCCTGCTGGATTACCATGGTTTTTCTTCTATTTTTCCCTCTAGTTTGCAGGACTACCACGTTTTGGATAATGGATTATTTAATGAACAAGGATGCCACCCATGATTTGGTTATGAGATTGGACGGTTGTGATTGGATGAGAGATGGGCGGTCTGGCTGGCTTCGTCGTGTTAGCTACGAGAAATGACAAAAATTGAAGGAAAACCCGTCCCTCAAATCTCAGGGCCATTTGACTGTTGTCGAGCTCAGCCAAAGTTTGAGAGGCCCCAGTGTCGACGCACGCGTGCCTGCCCCAATGGGTCCCCGGTTGACTCATTTTGCTTCTCAAAGGATAAGTCATAATCATGCTTAACCAGTTAAATACTCTCTAATTTAAATCAAACAAGTCATATCTGTAATTCACTTGAATCCTTTTTTTTCTGCTGGAGTTTTTTATTAGCAGTTCGAAGATCTTCTTTTATATCCTCTTTTTCGGATCCCTTTATTAATTCTTTTGGTCGATTTTTTAAAAGGTTTTTATGAGAATATTTCATTGAGCATGGTAATCTTGGTAGGTTAAATAGTTAGTTGGGAGAGAGTAATTGGTAGAGTTCAAACCAGAAGCTTTTCTGAGAATATTTTTTTAGTACAGTGATAGTGTTAATGAGTTAAATAGTTAGTTGGAGAAGAGTAATGGGTAGAGTTCAAACCCGAACTAAAATGCATATGCATGATTGTTTTTCACCACTGCTATACACAATTTGGGATGCAAATTTTTGTATCATTTCATTAAAAGAAACAAATTATTCCACACGTGTGCCGAAGCTGACAATTTTGTATGATCAGTATGTGTCAAAATATATTTGCTAATTCCTTACATCATTATTAAGGAAAGCAGTTGCAGAAACTCATGGATCTGACCTAACACTCCTTTTGAGCTCCATGTATAATTGCAGTCAACCATTTTCTTATTATTTTTTGTGAAGAATTAGGTGAACATACATAGTCACCAACATCTGAATGAAATGTCAAAAAATATGGGCTGTAAGAATGCGTTTTGCTTAGTTGAGAATGAAAACTCGTCCCTGCACGTCCATTTGCCCTAATTGACCGCCATCAAGAATATTTATGGGGTTTCTTTATTTTAATCCTTGATAAAGATTGAAATTCAATTAAAACTTTATGTTAGATTATATATTCATTATATTCCTTTGACTATATTTCCATGTCAGCATAAATACTAAAATTCATATATATATTTTTAAAGATTTAATGCTTTTTTTGTTCCCATAATGCCCATATTAAATATTTGGTTTTATTTTGCTCCATATTGTTTGGCATTGATTATTGTTTGACTTTCTCAAACAATAAATATACCTCATCTAGACGTCCAAAAAACTATTAGTGATACGTTACAAGAATTAAACAAATACCTAATTCAAATTATTCATTATCATCATCCAAAGCATAGAGGAAATAAAAATACCCAAATCATATATTATACAAAATTGAATGCACTTAAATCATGTCCTAATGTGCTTAAATCATAGTACGTAGTCGAATGTACATAAATCATAGTACCAAGTCGAATGCACGTAAACTATGGTACCTACTACAATGCACCTAAATCACAGTATCTAGTTGAATGCACCTAAATATGTTATCTATTTGAATGCACCTACATCATAGTACCTAAACGAATGCACTCAAATCATAGTACCCACATGAATGCAGTAAACGAATGCACCTAAATATGTAATCATAGTAGGTTCATTCGACTAAATCATAGTATGATTACATATTTAGGTGCATATGTAAATATGTAATCATAGTAGGTGCACCTACATATTTGTACCTTAGGTTCCATGTAATCATACTCGATACTGTAATCATAGTACCGCATATGTAAATATGTAATCATAGTGTGGGTGCACCTAAATATGTAATGCACCTAAATCATAGGATCTAGTCAAATGCGCTTAAATATTTGTACTTTAGGTTCCATGGTAAAAAAATAGTGATGGCATTACAAATACTATATACATAGCCCTCTTAATTTTAGAATATGAATTACTAATTTCTAAAATATAAACTAAAATCAGTTTGAAATTGGAATGAGAATAAAAAAACTACTGCAAAGTATCATGATATACATTATACATCCTAAAAAAAAAAAAAAAAGCTATAATAAATGACGTCCTATGATTGTTAACAAAAAAAAAGAACGTCTTCGTTACAAACATTCACAAAAGGGTATAATTGGAAGAATAAAACATAAACCAACAAAGAAATAAATGACAACCTAATGTGGAATTATGTAGGCTGACATGGCTATTTGGTCAAGGACTTAATTCAATTATTAATCTTGCATACGGTATTATTCTAAACTAAATCTTTTTTCAAAGATTAATATCTAGTTTCCTAAATATTTATTCATTCTACATAAATGTGGTCCTTGCTAATCGGTTTTAGTCTAAAAGCCCAAGTGTTTCTTTCTCCTTGTACTGTACATGCATGGTAATGATCAGCCACAAATTTGATGCTCTTCTTACTTAAATTTTCAAAGGGATCCGAATTTAGAAATATCAGACTCCCACTGTGGAAAATTGGAGCAGCAGCTAGATTATTTGTCAAGTCAACTGCGCTTACTGAATTAACCACCACACTTTAAAGAGTAGCTAGTGTTGTAGAGCTAGTCTTCTTCAGTAGCTAGTGTTATAGAGCTAGCCTTCTTCTCCCGTAACTTCCCAAAGTCCCCAACTTGCTGGCTTAAAATCCTAACCCTTTTGATCTTTGTGGTGAGATAAGCATGCATGATTGCATTCGGTATTTTTGGTGGTTACATAAACTTCTGATTCAACATCGTTGGGGCTATCTAATACAGCGTTAGAATGACAAATTTACCATCGAAATTTAAGAGATAAGACTGATGATCATTTGGCCTAGTGATATTCAGTACTAAAAGAGGTCTTGAAGTTTGTTAGAATAGGAAAAAAGATTTGATGAAAGGAGGAAGCCTATATTTTAAAGATTTCATACCATGAAAATATTAAGTTATTTTGAAAATAAGCATACACAACACACCATTTTCCTACACAAGGCGTTAGGCAAATATGGTGTGCTGCGCAAATTACAGTCGCTAGGTTTGCTTTGTCGTATGTCAATTTCTTCAAGCCTTTTTATATTAACACCCTACAAAATGTTGAATGCACCGCATATTAAAATTTAATATTAAATGACTTATTTATCCTATTATGCAATGGTAATTTTGACCTTATCAAGTTTAAAAAAAAAAAAATCTAAATACATTTCAAATCACTTTTAACGTATTATTTAACTAATTTAACTATCAAAATCTCTCCGACACTCCATTGTTGAACAAAACCCTAACCAATGAAACTACAAATATGTTGATTGAGAAAAATTATTTTTGACGAATGAAACACGAAATCGATGTTTCGGAAGTTTCACATGAGGTAAGACTTCAAATTTTTTTATTGTTTTAGTGATTTTGACAACATCGATAATTATTTAATCTTACTTTTGCTACGTTATTCAAGCTTCTATGTTCGTATTCATGTTTTAGGGATCACAGGGATTACATGAAGAATTAAACATCTAAAATGACCACCAAATATTAAAAACAGACGACATTAATTTTAATGGTGGAATTGAAAACAATCCACATATGCTTTAAATCCTAGGCGGCATATTTTGTCAAAATTCCAATCGATATTTTTTATCCAAATCAAAAGCTTTATAAGATTTGAGAAATGTGGGATGTATAGAAAATATGGGGTGCATGTAGAAAATGTAAGGTGTATATAGAGAATGTGAGGTGTGAGGGTATTATGGGGAATTATGTGGGGTGTATTAAGATAATTTTTCATTGAAAAAGCAAATATGGGATGTATTAAGTATGTAGAGTTTATTCAACAATTTGTGGGATGTTAATATAATAAGCCTTCTTTAGTTTGAAGTAGTTTGAGATGTCCCTGATCATCATTTTAAACGCTCTTTTATATGGAGATTATAATCAAGTCAAGCAAGTACTTTGTTTTGAATTTAGTTAAACAGTAAACTACTCATCATCCTACATTGAAGATGCGAATAAAAATGCAAAATTACAAGTGCCACATTACATTTGTTGAGGATCAAATAGCATATGAAGACTCTGAACGTCACTCGCCCCTTGCGATGTCGTGGGATTAGAAATTCGAAACATAGAAGCGTAACCTAATAACCCATAATCATTTATACGTGGTCCGGTAGTCCCCCCATGGGTCCTAATCTTGAGATTTTAATACTAGGGCTTGGACTTTTCCATTATTATTCTAAGACCCTGATCTGAATTCAACCGTCTGATTTCAACACAGACCATTTAAAAAGAAGCAAGTTATTCGTCTAAAACAGTGAGGTGGTGGTCAGATCAAACCCCATCATCATCATCATCATTCATCCCTTTATTCACAAGCATCACCATAAGAATTTTCCACACAAAAATAATATATAAAATATAGAATAAAATAACTCTAAAAAAATGAAAGGCAAGAGACGAGGGCATAAAAAACATATGGATAAAATATAATAAATAACAATAAATTCAAAGCTAAAAGAAAAGGCAAAGAAAATTCGATTCAGAACGCTCTCTCTCATTTGTCCAATCATCTCCCTTCAAAAAATGTCAACCGGATTCCCGTAAAATAATTTGCATCTACTATACCCTAAGGCCCTAACCGTATGAGATATATACTTTTATAAATTGCAACTTTGCAAAGCTCACATAACCATATTTCATATTTCCTTATTGTGTGTCTGTGTGTATAGTTATAGCCCCTCCCTCTCACTCTTATATGATCAATACTTCTACTTCATGAGACCTCAAACCAAGAGGCAAATTAAGAACAAGGGACAAAGGTGACCGAAGCGTTATACTTTTGAGCTGAATACTACTATGGCGGAGGAGTTTCAGGCCAGGATTTGTGGCGGCAACTCATGGTGGAGTTCATCGAGACACGTGCTGGCGGCTTCACCGTGTTCTGTGGGTTTTAATGATCATATGGGGGGCTTCGGCTACCCCAACGACATGGTGGACATCAAGGCAACAAGGTCTTCCTGCGGTGAGATTAATAACTCGGTTTCTGATGACCATGACGGTGGTGATCATAGTAATTCTATTGCTAATTTTGATCAATATCAAGATGTTCAAAAGCCTGATCATGATTCCACCTTGCAAATGATAGGTTTTGGTCTTTCATCATCGTTATCTTCAACACCCTCAGATTTCAACCAAGCTTTGCTCCTGTAAGTTCGTTTAATTCATTTGCTAGCTAAATAGCTACTTTTCTTAATTAGTTGAAATCCATGCATGAGAAAACCCTTAATTATTTAGTCTTAGTTCTATTCATTGATTTAGGGAAAAAAATCAATATGATATGAACTTTAATGATTGGGAAATTGAATTCATATATAGTACTAATTAGCTTTATGTGGAAATTGAATTTTATATCAACATCACTGACTTTTATCATCTTAATTATCTTGCTGTAGTCGCAGTGGTAGTGGAAGAGGTGAGAGCAATTTTCATAATTCTATGCTCGAAGAAGATATGGGTATGAACACCAAGTTGAACACCGGCGCCCTAGGCGATGAAGAATCATCTTCTCTCATAAATGTTTTCAAGCCCATGAATCAAGATTTCTCTTTAGACCAATTAGGTTCACCATCGTCTTCTGGCTTTCCTATAAGCTCATCGTCATCAGCTGCTAATTCTTACGGCTTCTCCTCAGCCTTAATGTTGCAAACTCTATTTGATTCTGAACCAGCACCTCAAACCCAACCCCAACAATCAGTTTTCAACAACAATCAGTTTTCAAATGGCTCGTTATTATCACCTTCTCCTACTAGTAATTGTTGGCCGCCGAGATACTCTCCAAACAGTTGTCTAAGACCCTCAGCGCTTCCAAAGCAGTTACAACCTGGTGTTGGTGGTGGCGGTAGCGGTAGCTTGCACTTTTCCAATAACATTAGTACACCCTTCTGGAACGCCCCCGCTCCCGCGGCTTTAAATCAAGACAATACTATTCGATCTAGTAATGATCTGTTTTCCTCTTCACAAGCACAGTATACAACACCTTCTCTGTCACCTTTTCATGAAAAGAAATCCAATTCCAACAACTTTACCACCAAGGTAAGTAATGAACCTTACAGTTTAACTATTCAACATATAGCTAGCTAGCTAGGGTTTATGACCATATGTATGACAAAAGGGTTTGAGACTAACAATTTAGATGTTGAAATTTCGAAATTTCAGGCCAATACTAATGGAGATGTCCAAGATTCAAGCTCCTCTGTTGTAAAGAAAAGTAGCAGCAGCGCCTGTGAACCTGTATTCAAAAGAGCTCGAATTGAAACACCTTCACCCTTACCGACTTTTAAGGTACGACACACATATCTAATCAAAAGTTTTTGGCAGCAGCCATCGATTGATGAGCTAGCAAGCTTTTTCTTTGTCAAAGTGATTTTTAAAATTTTAATTAAAGCTTGATTAATTTGTTATTGATTAGGTTCGGAAAGAGAAGCTTGGGGATCGGATCACCGCCCTCCAGCAATTGGTTTCACCTTTCGGAAAGGTAGAGTTTTGTTGTTTTCTTCTTTACTTTTTCAAGAAAAAAACACTTTACTAATTTGCTAAATAGAGGAATTCATCAAACTTACCTTGAATCCTTTTTGTTTTTCTTTTTCAGACTGATACAGCTTCTGTCCTCCACGAAGCTATTGAGTACATCAAATTCCTCCACGATCAAGTCAGTGTACGTTCCTTTTAGTAACTCTATTTTTTTTTTTTCGGGTTTAGACTTGTTAAATTAAGAAACCCTAGTTGCCTACAGAAACAAAATAAGTAATTGATTAATTTGTTTTCTGGGTTGTTCTTCAAAAAGAAGGTAGACCTAATGAAATTCTTTATACAAGTCTGGACTTAGTTCTGATATATAAGTTTTTCTTTATGTGATATTTCAGGTTTTAAGTACTCCATATATGAAAAATGGAGCTCCCATGCAACAGCAACAGGGTACTGATAAAATGGAGGAGGCCTCGGAAGGAGCACAACAAGATCTACAAAGCCTAGGACTCTGTTTGGTTCCAATTTCAAGCACATTCCCGGTTGCTAATGAGACCACAGCTGATTTTTGGACACCATCATTTGGAGCAACTTTCAGGTGATCAGAAGAGAAGAGCTGAGGAAGCCAAGGCCTAATAATATAATAGAAGCCAAATTGGCAAGGGTCGACAGACTAAAGTCCATACTGAGCCAACTGCTAGCAGGACTAATGATCGATGTACGGCTAGCAAGCGATTAAATATTATAGACCATTTCAATTTTTATGTAAAACTAATTAATATAAGTTATTAGTTAGGAGATGGGTTTGGAACAGGAACAGGTGCTAAATTTAGCGGAAGTTGATATTATATTAGGGTTTAGGGATATTAAGTTGTTGACAACAGCTGAATTTAGCAGATGGGGTGTAAAGAGCTGCCTTTTGTTCCTGTTCATGTATGTTGAGGGTTGGCACCACCACCTTTCCATTATCTCAGAGAAGAGAAAACTAAATAGATTTAAAGCGATTTGAATTGTAGTTAATTGATTTATATAATGTGTGTGTATATATATATATATATGTATATATTGTTGATTGTTGTAAGAACAGGAGGGAAAGATGTGTGAGTGGAGGTTATTTGATTGGCGTTTTCACTTTTTCAATTTGTTTAATTTATATGTTTGGAATGTGGTAGTGGGAAGTCAGAGGGCGGCCCACTGTGCCTGTTTTTAGGGTTTCTGGTGAATCTGGTCATGAGTCATGAGAAAGAGAGAGAGTGAGAAAGATAGAAAGATAGTGCATGCGCGAGTGCATGTATTTGCGCGTGTAAAACATCAACCCTAACAATTTATTTATTTTGGGTGAAAATCAACCCTAACATTAATATATGTTTTTATCCTTCAATTTCTTCCTATGGAATGGCCAAGCAATTATAAGGTTCGTCCATTAAACATGTAAAGAAAAATTAGTTGAAATGATGAATTTATAAATTTTAATAGTTTGGCATAATCAGTTTGTTTTTTCGTATTTGACCTATATGTTTTTAATATTTTGATAGATATGATGTTTGCATTTAATCCATATATCATCAATATGATCTATAAGTCATCAATATTTGATTTTGATGAGTTTATCAATTAAAATTTGTAAAATAATTATTTCAGTTAATTTTCTTATATTATATGTAGCGTAACACCTCATACATGCATGTATGCATGTTTGTGAAGAAACACATTATGTGTTGATTAGGTTGTGAATCTGAATCATCAATTATTTGCTTGGCAATATAAACGTATGTTTGGTAAAATAACGTTATCCTCTAGTGTTGATTATTATTATTATTTTTTTTTGAAAAAAATGTTGATTATCTTTTAACTTCTACGATTCCATAATCTACACTAGCATTTACCTACACACTTGTGTGTATGAACACATTTTTGTAGAAAATGAGAGGGAGAGAGGGAGAGAGAGAGAACGTGGGGGAGTGGGAGATTTTTTTTTTTTTTTTTGGGTTTTTTTTATTTTTATTTTTAATATTGGAGATATTTTAACATCATCAGTAAGTGAGGCTTCAATAAAAAGCAGTAAAATTTAGACCTGTGAAATTACATTATTGCCCATAATTTTTTTTTTGTGTAATAGAAGACTAATTTGTCTTTTCACCATTTTTTTGTTGACAAAGAAGATTTTATTAATTAGTAGATATAATATTAATTATATCCTTGGTGGCAACTAGAACCAGCAGCTCCCTTTGATTGAATTTTTTTTTTTTTTTTTTTTTTTTTTGGGTGTTTGTTCATGTATTGGAACTTTTGTCATAGCATGGCTGCATGGGGTTAAAGTTTTCCACACTTTTCCCAACACGAACAGTGCAGATGTAACACTATATATGTGCTGTTACTTTCAGAATTATGGCTCATCATTTGCAATCTAAACGACATATTTGATAATATCAAATATTAACCTAATATGTACAAAACTCCTGACCAACTATAGTCAATAGAGTTGTGCTGTCCAGTAAACACGAATTATATTCGTTAACTCCATAGAGATAAAGAGGGGCGTTTGCCCCCTCCTCTTGTTGGAAATTAAGCCTAGGAACGGTGATTCCGCCCCTCTGGTTTTGTCGGAAGTTATGGTTGTTTGGCCTGCTTTTTAGTTTTTGAGTTCCTGCTGCACTTTACTTTTTTTTTTTCGTGAAAAATCCTTAACCAAACGGTGCGTCTCAATTAGTCGATTAAAAGAAAATAATTGAAGTGGGGACCAATGGTCCCCGTTACCTCTGCCTTCACACGTCCCCCATTCCCTTTTTAAAACCAATAAAAAAGTAAAGGTTTTCGTGTTTTATTTTTTCTTAATTTATATTATAATGAACACTAATTGATTAGTTAATACAAAATTTTGTTTAATTAATATAGAATCATAGAGTAATACACTACTATAGTTATTAATTACTGATTATTGATTATAGATATGAATCCTATAAATGATTATTGATGAATGAAATTGTTTTTTAGGGTAAAAATTGAATTCTTGATTCTTGATTAATTGAATTGAATTTTGGTATATTGAATAATTCATATGATTATTGGTATTGATTAATTGAATTGTTGGTTTAATTAGTTAGTAGTCATATGGTATATTTGACTCTAGGATTAAGAATCTAATATTTGACTCTAGGATTAAGAATCTAAGACCGGGAGGAATTAGTGATGTTGCAAAGAAGTTGGTGAAGATCGGGAGGTGTGCAAGCTATATGATAGCGTATAAGCTTCTTACATTGGTTTCGGTGTTACTGGCTGCAACTGCTTCAGTTGAGAGAGTTTTTTCTGCCATAATGTTGTGAAAACACCATTGTGTACAAAATGGGAGATCAATGATTGAGTAATATAGCATGATTGTTTATATTGAGAGAGATGTATTTGCTTTTATTGATAACGAGTCTATTATGTGACATTTTTATGACATGAAATCTCGCTGACAACAATTGAAATTTGTTTGTATTGATAAATTATGGAAGACAATACTATATAAAAGGATTTGGTTGTTGCCATTTTTTTAACCTTACACTCTTTTAAGTTCGCCCCTCTTCCCAACAATTCCTGGTTTCGTCACTGTATATATATGCTATAACTTCAAAAAAGATCCGTACCATATAAGAGCTTTTTTTTTGTTAAATGTCAAAATATCCAAATCAACATTAACAGTAAAAAAAGACAGCAACAATATTTTTCTATAGAAAAGTCTAATGTGGCATGACATGAATTCACCCTTGTTGCCAAGATTGACAACAGGTTCAAATTTTCTTAATTGATTAATAAATGTATTTTATTAATTTTATTATTGTTTTTTGTTTAAAATATTTATTATAATAGTTTAATTTGACATATCGGATGGAGAACAAAACTCTAAAAAATGTTAAAGTGCCATATAAGCTGTCAAATTTAAGATTTATATTTAAAATTTGACATCTTAAGTACTAAAAAAAATGACATCTTATTTAGAGATGCTCTAAGATGCATGCATGTATGTATGTATATATTACTAGTCATTGTTTGTTGAAAGTTGCTTTGAACAAATTTTGAAACAAAGAGCCTAATCAAGAAGAAGCTTAAATTGAAGAATCCCTATCGAAGATGACTAATCATGAGAGAAAGCAAAAGGAAGGTACTTTAATGGTTCAAAATCTGTTGGGGACTGGTATCTCTTGGCGCCCACTCTTTTCGTGACTTGTGAAATTGATCGGCGAAAGGGTGTGATACCGAACACTTTGAAGCATCGGGATCAATACCATTTGCTATAGCTAGCTCCTCTCTCTCTCTCTCTCTCTCTCTCTCTCTCTCTCTCTCTCTCTCTCTCTCTCTCTCTCTCTCGATGGAAGAATGGAATTCTTTAATTATTTTTACTAGATCGAGATCCTATCATGATTTCACATTCAAGAGTCTGCGGATTGAGCAATTTAAACCGTTCAATTTAAATCTTGCAGTCTCTATTAGTAGATTCTACTAACACATCTCACATACAATCTTTCTCTAACGTTCAAATATCTCTCTCTCTTAAATGTTCCAAGTTGCTCGGTCCGTAAGCTCTGGAGTGTGAGATCTGAAGAGGATCTTAATCCCTTTGCTATGGTTTACTTATTTGAAAAGAAGAAACATAAAACGAATACTTAAAAGGAAAGCATCTTGGCATCATTGTGTTGTGTTGTTATAAATAAAGCAAAATCTACGACTTCCGGCAATTACAAATCTTTACTTTAATGGATCAATACTTCTTTTTCTTGTTTTGGCTAATCAATGTAAAACTCTATTTTTGTCTTCTCCTTGACGTTTTCCAGCTTCGAAAGGCTTATTTCTTTCTAAAATTGAATCTTATCTTCCAACCCTTAAATTTTAACCCTCATTATCATTACATAAAGCTTATAATTGAGTTCTGAGTTTGAAATACACAGACGTGAGTTAGACTAGTTATAATAGTGTGTTCGCTTTTTGGCACACAGTATGAGTCTTCGTTTTAAACGTTAAGAGTAATTTAGAGAATTATGTTGTTAAAGAAAACACAGCAAAATTTGAAATACATCTACTTATGTTTGAGCCCAAGTGATACCTCGTTAGCAGCTATCGGCTATGGGCTCACCATTTTATGTGGGTGCCTAATTTACTCTTTTAGATGAACATCCCATGAGATAGAATGAAAAACCCTGTGAACGTAACCCTTTGAGTTCAATATTCGATTCCTCCAATGTAACCAAAAAAAAAAAATTCCTGTAAACGTGAGACAACAAACGCCTTCTGCGTATTATGAACTCCATGACCATAACTAGAATATCCTGGACCTGAAGTGAATGTGATAAGATCGTATGGACCACACTCAATCACCCATCATGTAGATATTCAGCAACATAAGGTGCACGATGATGAAGCTATGGGAAGCCACTCGTGCCTTTGATAATTGTGGCTCGTAGGCCATGTTTGGTGCATATGATTGGATAGCTTACAAGGTTCTAAGTTACGTTGTTTGGAATGCTGAGGCTTAGGCCATGATTGTGTATTGGATTGGATAGCTCACCAAATTCAAAGCTATATTGCATCACCTTACCGTTCATGGGATAACTTCTGTTTTACATGGGAGGACTGGCCTCATTTGATATCCGAATGTGAAACTTCCCACAGCCAATGCTATATCCAAGTTAAAATGAAAGGTGTAACAACTGGTAAGAGACCTCTCCAGTAAATTTTACATTGTATAAGGTATACAAACTTTAATCTTCAGTAATAGGCACAGTTTATTCGATATAAAACTTGTTACAACAAATACATTCGACACAGCAAATTATTCTTTACGAAAACACGAAAATGCAAATTGAAAACTGGACTCAGAATCAAGAACAAAAGAAATGCAAGTATCAAATGCTAAACAGCGATTGTGTAATATATCATCATAATCAGGCAGATCCTTTAAGCTTCTTCGCGATGCCAGCAAAGTACTTTCCCTGGTGGCAAGCAATTTCTAGTTCTAGATCAGAAGGTTGTCTTGTGCCATCCCCAGCAAAAGTTCCTGCACCATAGGGGCTGCCACCCTTGACCTGTTCCATCTCGAACATGCCAGCTCCGGCCGTGTATCCGATTGGGACAAAGATCATTCCATGGTGAGTAAACTGAGTAATGGCTGTCAAGCTGCACAGTTTCAAATAAATCAAAAACAGGTCAAGAAAAATCACATGGCAAGTATTTCAGTAAAGTGCAGCGCAATAGCTATAGAACGAGAAACAGTTCAAGAAATCCCTTTTCGTTTTATTCTTGTACATCAAGACACCTAACGGAAAGAAATACTCATGTTAGCTGAAAACTTACGGGGTAGTCTCTTGTCCACCACCTTGAGATCCAGTGCAGTAGAAAAGTCCAGCAGGCTTGCCTGCAAGTGCACCTTTGTGCCATAAACCTCCAGTTGCATCAAAAAATGCTTTAAATTGTGCAGCCATCATTCCAAATCTGGTAGGGAAACCGAAGATTATCCCATCAGCCTCAGCAAGTTGCTCAGGTGAAATAACAGGCACTTCACTCTTTGGTGGTGCACCCATCTTTGCAAGAATTTCTGCTGGCAGAGTTTCTGGTACCTGTTAAGGGGCCAAGTATATTGAACCGGGTTAATTACGTTGAAATTTTGCAGGGGAGAAATCAATATCCCTTTAAAAGACAAATCCCCAAATCATCATGAAGAGTACACACTCGACTCAGCTTAATCTTTATCCAAAACTACATGATTCCCCGACTTCTAAACTGTGCAAACCAAAATGTGAGGTTTAAGTAAGCTAGCGATTCTGGACATCTATGTATTCTAGAACCTTAGTTTCTATACATCAAAGATCAAACTAGTCATTTTGAAAGAACGCGCCGCTTTGGGATAAACTACAAGTCTACAATTGCTTGTTGCCAAAATGTGAAAGGAACGTTTATGTTTCTCAAAGGGGTAAAAAGAAAAAGAAAAAGAAAAAAAAAAACCATTTCCTGAGACAACTTGCTAAGAACAAAATTAATGTAGCCCAAAATAGTACTCTGGCTAACAAATGTTTTCTGTAGCTGTGATAATTTAGCATGTTGATTCGATGAAAGAGAGTGACAATTTTGTACCTGCCATAGTTTGGCCTCTACTCCTTCGACAGATTGAGCTCCTTTCAGTATCTCTTGTGCCAACTTGGCAACGTGTCCGTATGTAGAATAGTAACTGTAAAATGCAGAGCATGATTTTAAAATTAACTCAAATTTGTAATAGCAGTTAACATTTGGTGCTAAATTGTAACAATCTTCGTCGAAAACAAAAACAAAACATGATTTTGCCCTTGAAGTTGCTGGCGCATTCTTTCCTTACATGATATAATCGAATGAATGTGGTGTAAAATGAAAGTTCTGTAGTACTACAACAGAAAATGCTTTTATTCAACTGGCCAAAAGAATATGGTAGGACAATGACCAATGGGAGACGAAGCTCTGAACCAAGCTTGCCAATGACAAAACATGATTACACTACCTTCAAAGAGCCATAAACTTCACCCGTATGATTAAGTGTTCGATCATTTCACAAGAGTGTAAAATAGAAGAAATGTAAAACAGTTCAGAAGCAAATGTATATATTGAAAGGAACTAATATGCATAATTGCATATCAATATGAACAGAAAGAAAGATGCATAATAATGATGCATTCTGGGACCATGGAAAGCAGGAAAGCAGAGGCCTTGCATCTCTCTCTCTCTCTCTCTCTCTCTCTCTCTCTCTCTCTCCCGGTTTATGATTTCAAAAGGTAGGTCAGATATCACAATCACTTTCTGGTTGTTACTGTACATCAGCACAGTATCCTTTAAACCTCAAGTCTTTCAATCTATTCCAATTACTAATCCCTCCTTTTCTAGTTATTGACCGATACACACGGTAGCGTAAAGTTCACTTTCATGCATCGATCATGAAAATTGAAGAAAAACAGGCCTCTGTCTCCCCCGACCCTCACCCCACTCAAGACCAGGAGCAAGAACACAAATAATTGGAAATTTAAAACATTAAAAATACCTAGAAGAATACAAGCTAGACACTTAAGGCCATTAGCCGCAACCTTACTTTTCTTTGAGAGCAGATAAATTTCCCCTAATCTTTTTAGAACTGGATGATAAACTGAAATCGATGGGACGATACGAAAATTGCAATACTTTCTACCCGGATGCTTTAAGTTTGATTTTGATTAAACAAGAGGAAATTCTCCCAGAAAGTTGTATTTTCTTTTCCTAAGGAAGATTAAGGAAACAAATTAGCACTCCCGAAGTAAATTAATTTACACTAAATTGATTAACCTTAGCAGATGTTAAGGAGTGATCATTTACAACTAAATCTTCCAATATATGTTCATCCCAAAAACAAGTCAACACAAAATACCAATGCAAATTCCCCACCAACCATCTCAATCAAAATGCCAATCTTTTTAATTACTTAACTCACAACAACTCAATCCATCACCTCCCAAGAAGCAAACTTGATCAACACAGAAAAAAAAATTTCACCTTTATTCATCAAAGACCATACATAGTTATTTAATTTAATGAAATAAACAAAACCCAGAAATCACAACATGGGAGGAAATAAAAACACTGATCAACCCAGAAAAGGTTTCATCTTTGTTCATATACAAGTCAATGAAAAAAACTCAGAAAGCATAAAATGGACCAGAAACACCAAGTATCTTCCACTCTTGGCACTAAAACATGTTAATGCATCACTCAGCACCAACATGCAGAGAGACAGAGAGAGAGCGAGGGAGAGAGAGAGGAGAGGAGAGAGAAACTTACACAATGTAGATTTTGGTGGCCATTGATGGAAGAGTCTCTCTTTCTCTTTGTTTCTGTTTTGTGCGTGCGCTGGTGTTTGTGAGTGAATGATGCTTTGACAGGAGTGCACCAACCATTGGGAGGGGGACCCCTATTTATAACGCATCCTAGGCCAAAGCTTTGTGAGTCCAAAGACTTGGATTAATCCTTAATTTTATTTTTGTATTTAGTAAAATCCTTATTTTATTTTAAGTGGAATTTATTTGACTTTGTTAGTAAAGAGCTTACTCTATCAATTTGTGGATCCGTGTTTCTTGATACGTAATGTATATGGTATTGTTGATGTCATACTTAATACTTATCTACCTCATAAGATTCTTCGTATTCTCCAATATACACCTCAGAAATGATTTTTGTATACATTTTTTCTCCTTATATTCATATATATTTTATTTTTGTCACTTGATTTTATTTTTTTTTAATTTGCTCACTCCAAAGATAAAAAATATACGAAATTGAGCATGGGAGAGAAAAAAGGTGTAACGAAAATCAATTCCCCACCTTATTGTATCACATGCTTGATTTTTTATTTTCTTCAATTTTTTTCTTATAGCGCATTTCAAGTTCCAACTACAATATAAATAGATACTTAATGCACTCACATGGAAATACAATCCTCATGATGTAAGTCATATGTCATTCATAGGTCATCATACTTAACTTGTATTCATACTATAGAAAATCAATATATTTCACTCAAATTTTCATTTTCAAAATATTTTTTTTTTTTCTAGATTGAAAACATATTGATCAAAACACATGGCTTGACTTAGACAATATCAAGAATTCTAGCATAAATCCATCCCATAGTTGATTATTGGGTGTAATAATTAAGTAAGATTGAATATTAATTTAGGATGCTGTTAATTTGCTATCCACACATCTCTTTTCTACTTTCCACACATCATTTGTTACTTTATCTCTTTTCATCATCTTTAATTCATTCGATCAGGTGATAAAAATTAAGATATATATATATATATACACACACACGTGAAAGATAAAAAAAAGATAGATGGATAGCTCTACCCTTAATTTAAAAATAATTTAGTGGTGTATTAGTATTGTTATTATTTTAAAGATAGAGTGTAATGTGCTTAAACATAATTTGCAGGAAAAGTCAGGTGCGTACGGCCGAACGATGAGGTATCCACATCCCCATTAGGGATATTTGACTTTGTCGATGCCTCCAGAAACTCGTAAAATGAAAAATAAGAAAAAAGAAGAAAAATATATTTCAAGTAATTAACTATTTCAATTTCTAAATAAAAAAAAAAGAATATTTCCCGAAATGTGCGACCAATACTTTTGCAAATTGGAAGAAGAGCAGCCCACAAGAAGAAGAAGCTGCCCGGATTCAAAGGTTACAAAAAGTCTGAGCCGCCCAACCATCTTGGTCTAAATTAATACTCTCCTCGTTCCCTTGTTGTTATCCATATAGTTTGGAACGTTATCGAATTGCGTGTACTTTATGTATTGTTCAACTTTCAGCTTTGCTCATTGATGATGCAATGTATGGTGGAGGTCTGGAGGAGAAGAGTTTGGAGGCTTCTTTATGATGTGTTGTGATTTTAACTTTATAAATTAATAGCTCGTCCGAAAGTATTTTTAAAATAATTAAAAACGTTTGTGGTAAAAATATTTTTAAATGAACTCTAATGCAAGTGAATCATGAAAAAATAATTAAAGTGCTTTTTAGAACTTAAAAATAATTTCTCTAAAAACGTTTTTTATAATTAAAAACACTTGCAAAGAAGCACTAACATTGATTCCTCTGTTCTATATATAGTTTTCAAAAATCTTTTGTTAGACAGAAGAAAATAAAAATGAAAAAAATGAAAAAGAAAATTACTAAATGGGTCTATAGTTGTCACAAGATCTTCCAGTCTAATAAAACAAAGGAGTATACATTATGTGCAGGAGAAATTCTTTCATCCAACACTTAAATTAGATAGAGTGTCTCTCTATCCTTAAATAAAATCACCGTTCTATATTTAGATGTGACCTAATTTATTTATGTTAAAACTAACTCAATATAAGAGTAACCTTCTTTTATAAGTTGGTCAGATAATCCACTTAGGCTTGGTTTGGTATTGCTGTGCTTTGAAAAAAAGCTGCTGTGAGAATAAGCGGCTGTGAAATAAAGCCAGCAAAGTGTTTGGTAAACTTTTTTGTAAAAGTGCTTTTGGAAAAAAAAGCAGTATCATAGTGTTTGGTAAACTTTTTTGTAAAACAGCTGTGACTGTGTGAAATGACCAAAAATGGTATATTACTAGATGTGCTATTAATTTAATTTTCTTAACAAATAAAAGTGAATTACTAAATATATTTTATTTTTAGAAGAAAAATATTTATAAACTTTATCTTAAATATTAATTAGTATACATATATATATATATATATATATATATATATATATTAAAACACGAACAAATGATATTGTAATATAACCAAGAAATAACCGATAAATGATCCACATACAACTACAAATACATTACATCACAAATTGGGTTCACAGTTTGAATATATACATACATATAAATACACACACACACATATATATATATATAAATATATCAAGAAATAACCTATAAATATCTTCTTATCTTGGATCCTAGAGGCTGCTAGGCCAAATCCAAATGGTTTGCGTCAGCACTCTAACTAGTGGACCCAACCAATTTTCGGACCGGTTAAAAGACCCAACCGGTATCCAAAAGCTTCAGGCGTGCGCCTGTCTCCAGTCGTTTCAGACTTTCAGTGCGTTTCCAGTACTACCATGGCTTCTTCTATTACCTCTACCCCGCGCGAAGGAGATTCAGTGAACCAATTTTCTGTTCTATTCATACCCTTTACTATACATATATACATATATGTGTATCTGTCTATATTTCTTCTGTTTTAATTCAATCCCTATTATTTTCTGTTTGGCTTCTGGGAAAATTAGGAATGCGGCATCGGACATCTTAAAATTTGTATTTCCAATGGTTAAATTCTAATTTTTTATTGTTTTCCTGAATTGGGTCGGAAATAGTTATTGTAGAAATGTGGATTATGTGAAAAATATAGTACGTTTGATTTCAATTCTTGCCTAGTATTTGTCTGAAGCCTTATGTTTTGTTCATGTTATCTGATAGGTTCTGGTACAGAAGAATTTTTTCCACAAACCATATCACCTTCCCCAATTAATTTTTCCCCACCCTCCATCCCCAATTGTTTTTCCCGACACCCATACCCTCATCCCTTTGCTCTTCCCACCCCTCTTTCCCCAATCTCCCCATCCCTAATTTGAAAAATCCAAACAAATAAATGAGAAGCTTACCTGGAGAAACCTGGAGAACGAGAGAACGAGTTCGCTAGTTTTTGGAACGAAAGAACGAGAGAACGAGAGAACGAGAGAGACCTTAGAGCTTGCGAGAGAGCTCTTGAAAGGTGAGAGCGTAGGTGAAGGGAAAGGGAGGGCAGTTTTGGGTTATTCATATTTCATTAAACCTGTACACTGTTCACCCGTGTGTGGGTGAAAATAAGCTGCTTTTGGAAGCTGCAAATTGCAGCTTCTTGTCATCTCCTGGTTTTGGGCTTTTTTTCACCCTCAACTTTGAAACAAAGCTGTTTTTCAAAGTTTACCAAACACCAAAAATTTTCATAGCTTTTTTTCATAGTAGCTTTTTTTTTAATCACCTCACTCCCAAACAGGCCCTTAGTCTGGTTGTTCGAGAACATAAGACTTTGCAAGTTTCTCCCTTTCACGAGG
Source organism: Pyrus communis (assembly GCF_041283825.1). NCBI lineage: Eukaryota > Viridiplantae > Streptophyta > Magnoliopsida > Rosales > Rosaceae > Pyrus > Pyrus communis. Next base: position 1,587,449 of record NC_142569.1, read on the forward strand.
GTTTATGGGGACATTTTTTATTGTGACCATAATCATTTGTAGAGTGACACGTGGTGTATCATCATGTGTTCCGATTACACTGAAAAATCTCTCTACGGTATGCTTGTTTCATGTGGTCAAACCAGATATCATGACGGTGGAGTGTTTGAATGCCCTAAACGCAAATTTTGACAGGAAAAATGTTTCATCATCTTACGTCTCAAGAAAGTTAACTACCTTAAAGATTTATGGTCAAATCAAAGATTAGATGCGAGAAATAAGTGGCCCCAAATTGTCAACATGATAGAATTATGAGAATGCAGGATGCTTAATCTTAATTAATTAACTATAATCCTTTTTAAAACGAAATGATTTTGGCCTGAAAAATGTGGCAAAGGTTAAATGATGAGAGTGTCTTTGCTGTAAAATTCTCTCTCTCTCTCTCTCTCTCTCTCTCTGAAGAATGAATATGGAGAGGGAACCATCTGAAGAAACAGAGGGCATCATCGATGGCTCTTGTCTTTAAGCGTGCTTCTCTTCTTATTTCCAATCTTCCATGATTGATGATTCCTTCCATGCCCTCATCAATTTCATACAGTTTACGCATTATTCTTAATTTGAGTGTACACATGTCTCTCAATTTTCGATCGTCCGATAGAATGAATTGAAGATAATCTAAACAGCAAAAATTTACAGAGGGTGCATGAGAGGTAAAAGTAGGGTTGTGGATAGCACCATCCTAATTTGAACTCCAAACCAAAATGACATGGCCCTTTCATCGTATAATATCCAAGAGAAGAGAAGAGCATTGCTTGTTAGAGTATAGAGAACTTTAGATAAGACAATATGATCAGCTGGATGGTCGGATACTAGACCCTATTATCTTTGGGCACTATCCAACTACATGTAGTACAATCTGATCATGATGTTTTACCGAAATTTTTCTTCTTCTTGAAAAGAAAACTAGAGAGAGACAATGACTCATCTCATACTTTTGAATTTAAAAACTCCATTTCAACTTTCTAATGCATAAATGCCACTTGAATCTTCTACCCCATAATTATGGCTGTGGTTTTGGCTTTTGTTGGTGCTTGCTTGAAGCTTGGGTTCACTGTTCACAAGTCACGACCACAGGAGATAATTCGGTAATGTGGGTTGGTTTTTTGTCATCGTAATGTGGGTTAGTTGGGACCAAAATCAGAGAGTTTCCTATTTTGCGATTGTCAGACGACTGATATGATCCAAGCGTTCAATGATGCAATCCTTCATTTTGAATCGTTTGATCAGCAACATTCTACGATGGTGTAAGCCGGTATGTCTCCTCCTTAGTAACTCTCTCGTCACGTGACATGAAGAAAGGGATATTAATGGGGAAATACACCTCTACTTGTACCCAAATTTGAGGTTTTCTTCGTAATGTATACTCACAAGTTCAAATCCACATAAATGGCACTTTACTAAATAAGCAAAAACAAAACAAGAACACGAGAAGGCAGTATACGTAAATCTCCAACACGAACAGACATCTCCCATCAATTTCATATATTAATTTCGCATAATGACGTCTCGTACTAATTTCATACAATGTCAACTTCACACTAAATTTTGCACAACGCGTGGTCTTCTAAATTACAAACCCTACAAAGAGGTAGTTGCACAAATTCCACAATCCATACATTACATACATTTATTTGGATAAGTGGAAGGCCGGCAATAGCGACTGCCCCCACCAAAGAAGATAGATCTGTCATGCGTGACGTAGTGGTTGGGGACGAATTCCATACTTATCCATTCCTGACGTTGGTGAATCATACGATGATGATCAAAAGGAGACTGAAATGCTTACATGAGTCTTTCCGGCCCTTGAAATGGTGGACTGCTGTGGCAAAGCCATAAGCTGGTCCCTTTTTATAAAAAGGATAAAAAAAAAAAATCATTCGTCAAATATTGAGGGCCCCTGGACAAATATAAAACAAGGTCAACTTTGCGAAGGAGATAGAGGCGGCTGTCCATGAATTCAATTATTTCACAAGCTCCTATTTTTATATATGTTGCTTCAAATGCCAGAAGAAGAAGAAGAAGAACATTTATCCGGAAAAGAATACGAAAAAGTTAGAAGAATGAAACTTTAAACAGCCTACCAGGTTTAGGTCCCTAAAAGGAATGCCGCTCTGGGTGCTGACCAAACAGGGGCCGAGGGATGCCACCTTGTATCAGATAAACCAACATCATAAGCAACGCCGGAAACTCAGTTAGCTTATCTCCTCATCTACAGACTGTATTGCAGAAGAACGAAATACAGTGGAATGTATCCATTTCAGCATCCCTGAGTTCATGCTGAAGACACATATGCAAGGCGCCTTCGTAACATACCCTAAAATACTGAACACAGTTCAAGTAATGACATTTATTAACTTGCTAGCGACTCACATGAAAGATATGAATTACTTGAGCAAACTGCCATAGTAGAGGCCATCAGAAACATGCACGAGAGGCCAACACAGAAAGATCATTGCCTATGCCTGAAAACTCTGTTAGTCCTCCCTATCAAACGAGGCCTAAAGGATAATAATTAAGAAAACTACAGTTACATTACAATAAAAGGACCAAATACAAAATTTCTAACAAGAAATACCCTCGACTTTAGAAGAAACTGCAGCAGACGGAATTCCTAATATTCAAAATGCGGTAACTTTTAAATTACGTCATCTACATACCAAAATTAAAGTCAACTGGTGGTATTCTTCAGAATGAATATGAAAGCAGTGGTTAATGATACATAGCTGAGCTGCCTTGGGACACAGACTACCCATATAAGCATAGGAATCCCAAATAAAAAACTGATGATATTAAAAGTTTGTCTAACAAAATAACTAGGAAAGGAGAATCCAATAAACACCTATAAGAAATTAAGGATCATGTGAGATGTAAAGTATACAAAGACCCGAGTCTTGAGTTTCTTCATTTATGCATTAGTAAGAAGCTAGGATTTCATCATATATCAATAGTTACTCCACAAACGAAACTGAGCTTAGGTAAGAAGCATCTTAAGAGAAACAACTTCTCGGCCATTTATGCTCCCCAGAGTAAAGGCACCAGAACAATCAGAAGCGCCTTTGATCGGAAATATGAAAGCATTCTTACATAAAGACATATGAGAAACATAAATGTTTCTGATCACCACAACTACCACCTATACATACCCAAAGAAGGTAGCATGGAAAAAACTTGTAAAATACTTTCCCTTTGCAACCTTCTTGATCTCGTCATTACTAAAAATATGTCACTGACCGCACTTTCCTTAACTTTCTACAATCCTAATCATTTATTGATTTATGGAAAATCCAACAGTAGAGATTCATCATTCATATCCCATACGAACACTTACGTAACTGTTGATTGACTGATTTACTATTTTAAACACTAGGGTTCACATCCGAGAATCACCGTTGAATCCATTCATTTGGATATGATTTCATACTATAAACTGAATCTCGAGCTATAAGTTCATAGCACAAAAGATACATAAGTAGACAGTATTCGGAAACTATGAGCTGGCACGGCAGTATCTAAGATAGGACAGAGGAATCCATTTCTTGGAAGCCAATAAAATTCTATAAGCTGAGGCAACTTGCAATTCAGATTACCAATGTAAAACTTTCATAATACAAACTTCAATAACAGAAATCCATCTCATCTGTGTACATTTTCTTATTCAGAATGTACAAGAAACAAAGAACGATATCCCAACAAAAATCTAAAGCCTTTTTCTTTTGTACATAATACTATCCCAACAGAAGGAGAAACAATAAACCAAAAACACAACTCACCTCCCCTCACGCTGATCATTCTAACCCGCAAAATCGACCATTTCTTGGACTTCCATTCACAATTCACCTCATGGATTGGTTCCCACTGAGAATCTGAACCAAATTAGAAGCATTTTTTCCAATCCTTTCATTATCATCTTCAACCAAACCTACACAAATTGCCAAAGCCCCTTCATTTTTCGCTTCCACACGCATTTGTTCGCTATAAGAACAAAGCAAATTCAAAGTAAGCAGGGCATACTGAACTCCCCTGGAGCTCCCATTTTCTAAAACCCTCACTAAAATCCCCACACAACCATTAAACCTCTCCATCTCTTCTCTACCTTCCTTGCACTTTGCCAAAAGACCCAGAACTTCAACCGCCCGTTCGAGGCCCGATTCAGCAATTCGGATCAAAATCGACACCACCCCACATTCCACAGCCCGCCGCCGGTTATCCGGGAACAAACAGATGGTGTAAAGCGCCGTGGCCGCCTCTTTCTGCTCTCGACTTTTGCCGTCCCCGAGAAGCGAAACTAGAGCCCGAATTGCACACGGGTATGCCCCGATTGTGGCCTTGTTGACCTCCACCACTGCCAAGCTCGTCAACATCGTCGCTGCCACGGCACGGCTGTTGGGGGACCCACCTTGGAGCACCTCCACGATTCGAGCGATTGCTCCCTCGGCGACAAGACCCACTTTGTTATCGTCGTCCAAGCTGACATTGAGCAGCAAAGTCAGCGCCTTTTCTTGGAGGCGGGGCTCCTCCGAGTCGACGCACTTGAGGACGGTGGAGACGGCGCCGGACTCAGTGAGCTTGGCGCGAAAGGCGGCGTCGCGCTTGGAGAGGCGAGTGAGCTGGTCGAGCGATTCGAGCTTGGACTCGAGGGTGGAAGCTGGAGAGGTAAGCGTCGATATTGGGTTTTGGGGCTGGGAGTGGCGCTGCTGGCAGTGGTGATGGTATTGGTGGTGGTGGTGGTGATACTGGTGTTGTAATTTGGCAGGGGAGAGAAGGGTATAAGTGGAAATCAGGCTGCGGAGGGCGTGGTTGGGGATGAGGGAAGGGTGTTCGGGGAGGGGCAGTTTGGTGATTGGGCAGGTACGGTGGCCGGCGTCGAGCCAGCGTTGGATGGAGGCCCGATCAAAGGTGTGACCCGAGGAGAGTATAACAGGGTCGGACATTATTTCGAGGGAAATCGGGCACTTGAAATCGTCCGGGAACTGAGTCGCCATTTCTCAACTCGCTCGCTCGCTCGCGTCACTAGGTAAGGTAAAGAAATGAAATGGAAGAAAAAGGGTTTACGAGGTTTTCGGGTGCTCTACTGGTGGAGTGTCTTTGAGGAGAGACTTCGAGACTTCGAGCTAGAGGAGAGAGGAGAGACAGAGAATTTCACCACCAAATCCTACACTCACAACACATTAGTACGCATTTTCATGCCAAAAAAGAAACACACAATTGTAATACACCTATCGGATTATTCGAAATTTGGAATGCTATAAGTTTATAATTATTATATTTTAAGTCAATCGCGTACCTTTACTTAATTAGATTTTAAAAAGCATAACGTTGGATAATTATTTGCATAACTGGAATTTAAATCGTATAACAGTAGGTAATTATTTCAGATTACTCAACAATTATAATGGTAAGTAAGTTTTTGCTCTTAAGGGCGTCTCTCAAAATACTTAGAAATTAACATTTTATATCTTTTCTTTGCTGAAAAATTATCCAATGACGAAATATAAATTATCCATATTCATGGAAAGATGTAAACAAGAACCTAAATTTAGTATTTTTTTTACATGAGTCCCACTAATCAAAGAGAAAAAAATTAAATAGGATCACAAATTTTTACCATTTCCATTGGAGTATAGCTTCATGTACAACTATGAGAAATGTAAATATGATTTTTCCATCTCAAAACTTGTATTTTCTCATTGGAAATCCCCTAAACGCGGATTCAGATTTGTTGCATCTATAGTATTTTGTGACATATTTGGATTAAGGATTTTACTCTCGTTGTGTTTTTGTGCAAACTCTATCCAAGTTAATTGCTTGGTCACTGAAATGATCTATCCAGTTAGCATCTCTATTTATTGGAGAAAGAAAGTCATCATTCACTCGTCTTTTCAACTTAAGGACACAAAAAGGTCCCGTCTTTGGCCAATACTACACAGGGGTGTTTTCGTAACTTTGATTTTTCCTTTCGTTTCTAACGGTTGTCTGCTTTTAATCACTGTCACGGAAAATCCTCAACAGTTACCCTACAGTTGAAGCATGGAATCAATCACGACCTTTGCTTTGATTTTGAATTTACTTAAATGCCCCTAGTAGAGTCAACATTGCCAGCCATAAACATTTGCCTCCTTGGAATACACGTGTTTCCTCCCTTTATCATCACGTAACCAATTATCCACGCCATTTTCACATCATAATTAAAGACACGACAGATTTTTTTAATGTATTTAGAACATTAATTGTACGTCATATTTTATTATTTAATTGAAATGACATTTAAAAAAACCCTTTCTTCCGATCACAAATTGAAGTCACACTGAAATTTTTTGAAAGCACAAATCTCACATTAAGTTTGACAAGTCTTCTAATCAAGTTGGGGAAGGATTTTGGGACACAATGATCCTCAACCTAGTAATATAAATAAGATAGCTTATTTTTATTTCTCGTACATTTTTTTTTTAATTTTTAGCTTTAAATTGAATGAATTAAAGAAGATTAATGATAGAAAAATTAGCAAATATATGTGAGAAGTAAAAAATAATTATATGAATATATCATTTTCATCTTCATAATGTGCGAGTCGATTTAAGAAATTTTATATTAATTAGAGACCATATTTGTGCTCATTTGTGCGAATTACCTCCGGACCATATTGCTCATTTGTGCAAATTACCTCCGGACCATATTTTGGTCACTAGAAATTGTATCCATGGGATAACCATAACCCTAGTAATTGCTACTGTTCACTAATAGAAAATTTGTCATATCCCAACCCAGGCTCCACCACATCCCGGGCTCGACTCCACCGTAGCACGATATTGTCCGCTTTGGGCCCCGACCACGCCCTCACGGTTTTGTTTCTGGGAACTCACACGAGAACTTCCCAGTGGGTCACCCATCATGGGATTGCTCTCGCTCGCTACTCGCTTGACTTCGGAGTTCCAATGGAACCTGAAGCCAGTGAGCTCCCAAAAGGCCTTGTACTAGGTAGAGATGAGAATATGCATATAAGGCTTACAAGATCTATTCCCTTGGACGATGTGGGATGTTATAAAATTGCTATCATTTCTTTTTTTAAAAAAAAAAAAAAAAAACCCTTCATGTGAATATGACGTGCATGTATAATTAAATATCGTGACGACACTCAGCCTTTGAATATTAACGCACAAAAAACGGTGGATGGTGTGACTTATATAAAAGACATATAAGATAAAAGCCTAATTTGATCAAGAATTTCATAGATAGGCAATAAGGATAGATTGTTCAAGTTATCGATTTATCGTTATAAAAAAAAAAAAAAAAAAAAAAAACTTTATCTGTTTATTGTTAAAGGAGGAATTGTTCATCTTTAGTTTAAACATTACTTTTGGATAAGACCTTATGTGGGGGCTGGAAAATACGTTTTAATACATATTATACATGTACGAGTGATTCTATTTCGACGCAGAAATCTGGTACATTATATGTGAGTTTTAATATGATGAAACCGTCATATATTAAAAAGTACCTCACTAAGTAAATTAATTTTGTATTTCTAAATAGCTTGATTGTATATCTAAATATACATAAAAGAGTAACGACTAAAATTGATCCATGGAACTAAGAATGGTCCCACTGGAGTATATCGTGGCTAGCTACCTTACTCTATGTCTGTTTTGTATGAATAGAAGATAATGATCATATATTAATTTAAGAATATATTTATATTTATGTTTATAATCAACTATAAGCTTGTTTGGAAGTGCATTTTAAAATGACAGAAAATATTTTTAGAGAAAAAATTATGGGTCGAAAAACACTTGAAGTGCTTCCTACAGAAGCACCACATAACTAGTAATTCTTGTAGGAGGCACTTTAAATACTGTTTCAGGATTTATTTGCATTTTTATAAAGATTGGTTTCACAAATGTTTTTATAAAAAACGTTTTTAGTAGTTTTAAAAGTACTTGCAAAAATGCCTTATAGCTTTTCTCTTTTGATCAACGAGATAGAAGATATGAATTTAGTACCATCTTCCCAAATTAATGAGAAAAAAGTCACCAAACCAACTTGGTGACGGTCAATTTTAGTTAGTTCATGCTATTTTACTTCAATATTCAGTAGCTCATGTAGATAAAAACAATTCTCAACCTCCTTCGTGTTATAATAATTTATTTAACTCTTTTGCTTTCTTTTGTCAAAGTTTAAATTCATGGTATACCTCTTCTTCACGTTACCAAAGTGGATAAGTAAATTATGTTGGAACTAGAACAATGCCACCCTTTGAATACAATTTTTTGGTGTGCGTGTTAACCGAAATGCTCATCTTATTACGTAGTTTTGTTTTAATTTTTAGTGTTTTTATTGTACGTTTAGAAGTGTTTTAAAATAATTAAAAACGTTTTTAATAAGAATGTTTTGAAACCAATCCTTAATAAAAATGCAAGTGAATTTCAGATAAGCACTTAAAATATTTCCCGCAAGAAGCATATAAGTGATGATTCTTGCAAAAAAATACTTGAAACACTTTTAGAACTCAAAAACAATTTAACCAAAAACACTTTAAAAGAACTTCCAAATGAGCCTAATTTAGTTTGAAAAACCATGCGATAATATACAAGATTTATGCTAGACCACTATAATTCTATTGGTTGGTCAATATTATACGCTTTTCAGTTTGAAAAACCATGTGATAATATACAAGATTTATGCTAGACCACTATAATTCTATTGGTTGGTCAATATTATACGCTTTTCTCTTGCAAGAAACAATTTTATAGAAAAGAATTAACGAGCAAATCCCAACAAATAAATAAACGTAGGACTGCAGACTAGTCTAGCGGAACTGAACACTATTGTGCTCAAATTTGACTTGTTTAATTAGTTTTGAGCTTGCGACCAGGCTTGATTTGATTCTCATGGAAGATGAGCTAGAGTGAGCTTAAGAAAATGGGGACTAACTTGGTTCCAAATTGGGATAGCTTTTCCCCTCATTTTGACAGCACCTACTAGTAATAACACTAGTCACATCCACTTGTCGACTGTATGTAAAACTTGTGACACCTCCCCTTTTAATCCCCTCCAATCCAATAGTTTAGTTATGGTGGTTACTAGAAAATGTGTTTGCGTTTTGCTGCAGACGTTGAATGTATTATCCATGATAGACATGAATAATTTTCACACAAAGTAGCTAAAAAGACGGTGTAGTAGCTAAGAACCAATGACGTTAAACTTTGCTTGCTATGTATGGATATGCATGCTATAAGAAACCATCCATTTGTAGATCATATTGCGTCACTAGTACTATACTCATTGTTTCAAGTAATCAGCCTACTACATGGGGGGAAAACATAGAAAAGGGAAAGTAGAAAAGTAGAAGACATAACCATCGACGATCTGACCATTGGATCTTCACCAAACTTTAATGCGTTATAGCACGTAATATTTGAGGACATTAGAAACTGACGGATCGGAAATCCGACATACGAATCTTGATGAATTGAATTTTTTAATTTGTAAAACTAATTGTTAACCTCCACCTAATTCTAGTAATTGGCGGAGATCCGACTGTTGGTTTCGAAATTTGAGGATATTGTTCTAGAAGATAAATGAGACTCTTGGGAAATTACGGATCAGAAATCCGTGGGTGGATATTCCAGATCGAATTACTTAGGGTTGTGGACCCCATTGTGATTGCAAGTCTGCGAGTTGACTTTTGGTCAACATGTCTCGAATCATTTTAAATACTAAAATTAGTACTACTAGAGACTAAGTGAAGTCTAGTGGGCCTACATTGTTTAGTGAGTGACTTTAATAAATGTGACATGATTATTACCCTGGTTTCGTATATAATATCATTTGTGGATATGACTTGGTTTAATAAATGTGATTTCTATTAAAATGTATTTTTATATTTGGCCATCGATCTATTGTTATGAAATGTGATTTGATTGTGGATTGGAAACATTTGTGAAATGTGATTTGAAATGCATGTTGAATTGTTTGTGAAATGCGAGGGCTAGTGGTGGACCGTTAACCCATTGTCATGGGGATTTGTTTGCTTCAATATTGTTTCATTCTCACTTTGTTGACCCATTCTAAATTTAGTACTTGTGCTTTGTTTCATTTTGTTAAGCCTTTGTAAATTGAGCACTTGATTCATGTTTTGTTTCTTCGAGCCGTTGTTATGTTAGACTTCCACTCGGTTTTGTTGAGTGGTCCGGAACTGGGTTCTGCTGCGGTTCAGTCTAGTTCCCTGCTCCATCTGAATTCCGTTGAGTGGTCTCCTTCGTGCTCTGCAATTTCGTTGAGTGATCCGGAATTGCATCATGCCTTGGATTTCGTTGAGTGGTCCGATATCTATTGTACTCCGTGATTTAGTTAAGTGGTCCGGAATCCTATCCACTCAGATTCTGTTGAGAGGTTTGGAATCCTTTATACTCCGCGATTCCGTTGAGTAGTCCGGAATCCTGCTTGGTATTTTGGTTCTATTGAGTGGTCCGAAATATGATGTTGTTGGATTTTGTTAAGTGGTCCAAAATCATATTCTTCAGAGATGTAGGCTTCGGTCGAACTATGTCTCTCTAGCCCTACATTTTGGTGTATTGTATGAGTTATTAATTGACATGATTGTGGAATGGTGTTGGAAAGCATATGTGTGTGTGAATGGCAAGATGACAACTCTTGTTTGGCTTATGGTTGTAGTGTGGTACTCTATGTTTTCTGCTAGGAAATGTTTTACGAAATGTTCAGAGTTAAACAAATGATGAACTACGAATGGCTTGATCATATCAAAGGGTATGTAGGCAGTCTAACAAAGAGGTTAGATGTAGCATATAGTAAACGAAAAATTATTACACAATTCGAATCTGAAGTTGTGCTTTGTCCATATCCCGAAGGCTGGGTAGATATACAGATACTTGGTGACGTTACGTGTTGATCCTGGATGTACATCAGAATCAGGGCGTGACACTGGCGGTTGGGAAGTACTTTTATGTAGCCTGGTCAAACTGATGATGAGTGTTGTAAATAATTTATATCTTGTATTTACAACAAGATAGATGATGAGTATTGCAAATATAGAACTTAGATCCCTAGTTATAAGGCACACAATTTATAGATGTATTTACAACAAGACAAATGATGAGTGTTGTAGATATAGAATTTAGATCCCTAGTTAAAAGGTAAATTATTGAGTGAAATTGGAGTATATCCTTTATTCTTATCTCACTTACCACGTGACCATACTCTCAATTCAATGATGGTCTTTCCAAGTATATGTCTGGTTCTCTTCTTAGCGACCTTCTACTCCTGTATGGGTTATGTCATTTATAGAGTAAGTTCCTTCAGTATTGGCTAATGGGTCTCCACCAGTATGATAACTTCTCTTCAACAAAAATCCAGGTCGCTTTGGTGAAGGAATTGCTGCATCATTACCCAACATGGAAACCACTGCTGACATCAGTGGACGATCATTTGCTTGCTCTTGCATGCACAAGAGAGCTATGTGAATACATCTTAGAACTTCATCGACAGGGTATGACTCTCCCAGAAATGAATCAATGATTTCCAAGGCTCTACTTTCCTTCCACAAGTCCCAAACCTAAAAACCATTTACAAATTAATCATCAAGTTATAAAAAGCAGACGGAGAGAAGTTTGGTAATGTCTTAATGTTATGCTTACATGTCCAACTAAATTTGAGTAAGGACTATCGTGGTAGTAGCTGGTGTTCTTTCTGCCAGTAACAATTTCTAGTAGTAGAACGCCGAAGCTATATACGTCAGACTTCACTGAAAAAAGTCCTTCCATTGCATACTCTGGTGACATATAACCGCTGAAGCAACAAAATAAAATTGATTAATTATCACAGCTTCTTTATGTATTATTCAACAAAAGTTGTACTCACATTTGTGGCTCTGTGACGTAGGAATGAAAATTGTAAAAAACAAGTGTACTTTCAGTTTTGAATGAAACTTACTATGTCCCAACCACACGGTTTGTATTTGCTTCAATTTGTTCAGCTCCAAATATCCTAGCCATACCAAAATCTGAAATCTTGGGGTTCATAGAAGAATCCAACAGAACATTGCTGGCCTTTAGATCTCTATGGATGATTCTTAATCTCGAATCCTGATGAAGATATAAGATCCCTCTAGCAATCCCACAAATTATCTCAAAGCGTCTTGTCCAGTCCAAGAACGCCCCTTTTGCTTCGTATAGGAAAAAAATAAGCAAAGTAAATTAGATTGTATTCTTGCTTGGTTCAAGGTTTCTAACCGACAATTTTAGATACACAAATGAAAAGAAAGGTGCTTGTAACTGAGTTGAGTTAAGAGCATTCAATCCTGCACCTGAGGTCCTGAGCTCGATTTCCCCTCCACAATATTGCTTGTATAAAAAGAAGAACAAAAGTAAAAGAAAGACATACCGAAAATGAAAAAGTCAAGACTTTTGTTTGGCAAGTATTCATAGATCAGCATCTTCTCTTCATCTTGAACGCAGCAACCTATGATCTTCACAAGGTTCCTGTGTTGGAGCTTTGAAAGCAGCACAACTTCATTCTTAAACTCTCCAATTCCTTGGCCAGAATTCTTGGCTAGTCTTTTCACTGCTATCTCCTTTCCATTATCAAGCACACCCTGAATTTATAATCCAAATTCAACTTATAGTGCACTTATCTTTCAAGAAACTTACCAACATATTCCTAGCTCTGTATATATCTTCCCCTCGAAATTGCATTTATACATTAACAAAGGAGTAAAACTCAATGCATATACATAAAAATGCTTTGACTAGCTCTTCAGTATCCATTTTGAAATCAGCATTGTTTACTTTCATATTGATTCACCATCACCTAACAAGATTTCTTTGGACCCAAAATAAATCATAATTAACAATTCGCTAATCTATTCACTAATCTGCTGCTTTAGTGTTATTGACTCTTTAGATTGGGAAGCACCACACTGTTTCCAATCAATTAGTTTGATAGGTGCTTAACAATTTCCTAGGGTGGGAAACATTTGCTTTTTTGTGTGTAGAAGATTAATACCATGCAACCATCACTTATATATAAGTATTATGGCTTAACAATAGGTTTGTGAATAGATTTCCACATATATATATATATATATATATATATATATATATATATATATATAAGTAGTATGGCTTAACAATAGGTTTGTGAATAGATTTGCACATATATATATAAGTAGTATGGTTTATCATATATAGATTTAAAACTTTCTATGTGTTTTATATAGTTTTCAAACCTGCAGCACCGTGTGGGATAATTGTGAAAAGTAGAAACAAGATTGTTCCCATCACTTATCGATTGTTGATTGGGTTTGAATTTTAATGCAATATATTTTTGAGTCAGCCTTTCCAGTCTTGAGTGGACGGGTCTCTTGATTTTTGTTAACTGTAATGGTCTTGTAATCCTATGGTTTGCAAGTATCAATAACCTGTGAGCTAAATGTTAGCTTAGCTTGTAAGCAATATAGTTTGGAAATATATCATTAAGGAACACTACGTTGTATTTTTTCTGAAACCATTAACAAAGATTCACCTTTTCTGTCTAAAATCTCTCTCTCTCTCTCTCTCTCTCTCTCTCTCTCTCTAAATCTTGCTCCCTCTCTCTTCTTGATTCTCTTTCTTTCTCTGCAAGATTTATTCATTATGTTCTTCTGTTTAAACTACAAGGGTGAGTAGAGGAAAAAATAATAAAATAATTGATTTGGAGTGCAGATGGCTAAAAAATAAATCTAAAAAATGTCTATTCAAAGTCTGATTAATGATTTAAGATATTATCTCAGGGCAACTACTTACCTTATAAACGGAGCCGAAACCACCTGTTCCAAGCTTGTTGTTGGAAGCAAAATTATTTGTGGCTTTAACTATGGTACTTAGTTCAAAGAATGGTAATTCAGAGTTTATTCCACTTTCATCAATATTTGTTCTAGCATAAGAATCTTCAGAGGTTGATGCCATGGTCACATTGAAAAGTTTATCCTGACTTCTCTTACCTGTGATAAAAGTACATAAACAGATAATATTGTGTTCTTAATTAAAACCAATATCCAGTTACATAATTGTGAATGATTAGAGGGCAACCTAGTAAAAGGAAATTTGTTTACCTTTTCTCTTCCTCTTTACCAACCAACATGCAAGGGAAAACAAGAGGAAGAACAGTAGACCACATGCTACTGAAACTTCCAGCTTCCTCTTCTTGCCAAAAGAACTGTTTGACTTCTTTGCGTATTGAGCTGCAGATATACAAGCATTTAATTCCATGTTTAAAAAAACCTTGTAACAATTTGGGAAAAAAAACCTCGTAAAAAGCTCCAATGAACATAAAAACTAAATTTTTAGTATTAATTTATGGAACAACAAACGTTCAACAAAGGATTTTTTGACAAGAGACTAGTGCCAAATGATTTTTTTTAGAGTGACAACAAACGTACAACCACCAAACTAAATAATAATTCCTCAAATTTTTTAATGAAATAAAGAAAGAAGATTTTTTTCTTTCACGGAACCTCAGCGTTACGAGGACACTTATCAATAAGGAAAAGAGAAGCAAGAAGATAAATTGATAAGGAAATATACCCAAAACAGTTGCATCAACTCGCACACTTAAATCTTGACCCGTATCCAAATAAGTCCTTGTGTCCATCAAGTCCCCATGCCATGTTATACAGCCACTCCCTCCCTGCCTTTCATCTGCATTTGCGTATGCCGTGCAAGAACAATTTCTCAGGCATTCTTCTGTACATGCTTCCCGACTCCTATTCATGTTCACACGTGCCGTAGAAGTGTCCGGCACCTTCACACGTTCCAACTTCACGAACCCTTCCCCGTTTTGGCAAACGGATGATCCTTTTTGCCTCACGCACCCGCCTGACCAATGTCTCAAATACCACTCATGTTGCAACTTGGGTTCGAATCCAGGTAGGCATTTGCACTCAAATTTATCCGCAAAGTTTGAGAATGGGTAACAAATACTATTCGGACCACACACCCCGTAAAAATCACACTGCCAATCCGGCGACCAATGCCGGACCCATTTTTGCACTTCAGCGTCCCATGCGGACCGTTCAATGTTTCCTGATTCATCGATCACCAATTTTACGAAGTTTGATTCATAAAGAACTTCCATGATGGATACCTCATCTTGATTGTTCACAAAAGTAACGTTGGTGAAGAATAGTTTTGCCGTTTCAGGCACCCCGGACCATCTTTCACTGGTCAAAGGTCCAGTCCTATACAATGGAGTCTGACCCATGTATAAGAACTCCTGTGGACTCCCACTTGGCTCCATCCGCAACGAACAGTTGCCCATTCCCGGGTCATCTTGGGACTTCCAAGATGTGAGGAACCGGTTCAACCGGGACCGCCTGTCCAGCCCAATTTTCATAAAAGGAAGCACCGTATCTGTGGGATAATCAAAACCTTGCCACACCTTTTCACCATTAATTTCAACAACAAGATTTCCCTTATCCGAAAGCTTGGCTATCACGGAATTGTTTGGAGAAGAGACGGTGAGATTAGCGGACCAGATAGGGTTATTTTGGTCCTCCCCATAAATAACAAGGCTACCATGATCTCCATGAATGGCTAGAAGTCCAGTTCCAGCAGTAGGAACTATGGGGTTTTCTCTGTTTGCAATCCAGACAATGGTTTTGATTGGAATTTTGTTGTACCAAACTCCGATGTAACGGTTACGAGAATTGCCTGGCTTAAAAAACCCTAGTGCAAAGATTTTAGTGGGGGAGAGAAGAACGTCGTCCTCTCTTAGGGGTTGGTTTGGGGTAATGGCGTCTAGGGTAACCGAAATGGAAGAGGGAAGAATCACGAAGATGAGCAATACAGTACTGACAAAAAAGAATTCAGTAGAATTCATTGTTAGCTTTCTCATGGAGGAGTTTAAGTGCTAAAATGGCTGCTTCTTTTGACATGCAGAAACAAAAAGCCGGAAAGGTTGGATTTTCTTTTTCTTTGATTGACTTTCAGTAACGCTAATTTAAGGGCATACGCTCGACTTCCAGTCGTTGATGCAACGTGAACTTACACGCGACTTCCAGGCAAACATATGGACGAGGCATAACAATTCCCTCAAACTGATCCTAGCTAGAAAGCTCCACTTCATCAATTCTGACCACACCAGTTGTATTCAGTAGATTGATAAGACAAATTGGCTCCGAATGGGGCCGAGTACGACCCATAGTGGCTAGGGAGAGAGATGTTCACGCTGTTGAAGAATGCAAAAATATATGTCGGAAAATTGATAAATGAATTACAATATATAATGAATGATTTTACCTTTCCTTTTAGTGAGGCTTAGCCCACTCTCCTATCTCATTAGTGTAGATAATATCGTTTGTTCACAAAAAAAAAAAAAAAAAAAAAAAAAAACCTGATTCATCCGCCCATAATGATGTCAGTAGGACTCGTTATTGTACGAGGAAATAATCTACCAAATCTGAATCAAAATAGGATAATATCAGGAGCTCTTATTCTCCAAGAATAACTAGAATATGATCTTTACATGGAGCCCAAGTTATAGCTTATAACTAAACTCTAATCCTACTTACATTCCATAACAATTCTTATTAATTATAGTGACCCATTAGCCGTTGGATTAAAGTCCAATATCCAACATACTCTTGCACACATAAGAGGGCAATTTAGATGCATCTCACAACTTCGTTGACAGGGTATGATTCGCCTAGAGAGGAATCGACAATTTCAAAGGCATTGCCTTTTCTCTCCACAAAGAATCTCGATTTGAGTGCAAATACTTGAGAAGTAATGCAAAATCTCTACAAGAGCAGGCAAAGTGCGAACTCAACGAGCTTCAATAACTTTTATTGTTACATCATTTACAGAAGAAGCACCTTTAGATGTTGAAGAATCCGGACCACTGTTTTTCAAGCTAAACGCTGCCTTTTTCGGATGTGGAAGAGTTGTTTCATTCCCCAACATGAACACAACATCTAGCATGGTTACTCGGTCTGTTGGGTATTCTTGCATGCACAAAAGCCCAATCTGAATGTATCTCATAACTTCAGGAGTCGAATACGATTGGTTCAGTGATGAATCAATTATGTCCAAGACTTTTCCTTTTGTCAACAAGTCCCATATCTGAAACAATTTTGAGCACAATATTTAGATCATTGGACTACTCGAAAGTTAGATTCATCGTTTGAAAAATTATTTGTTTACTTACTATTCCAACCAAATTAAGAGATGAGTTATCGAATTGGAAGCTGTTCTTCCTTCCACTAATGATCCCTAGTGCCAAGACTCCAAAGCTAAACACATCGGATTTTGTGGAATATAACTCATCCATAGCATACTCTGGTGACATGTAACCGCTGCAATCACACAATATCAATAAAAAAAAATATCGGTTCTACTTAATTTTTTTTTTTGAGGGAGAGGAGACAATTACTAGGTGCCAACAACTTTGTTCGTGTTTGCTTCAATTTGGTCATCCCCAAACATTCTTGCTATGCCAAAATTTGATATTTTTGGGTTCATTGAACCATCCAATAAAACATTGCTCGCTTTCAAATCCTTGTGGATTATTTTTAGTCTTGAATCTTGATGAAGATATAGGAGGCCTCAAGCAATCCCAATGATAATTTGAAACCTTTTTCTCCAATCTAACAACGAATTTCCGTTTTTACCTGAACACCACACATAAAAGCTTCTATTATCTACAAGTTTATGATTTCTTAATTTCAGGGTTAATGTCAGAAACTGAAAGTATTTATTAGCAGTGTGTAAAGATGGCATACCAAAAATGCATAAGTCCAAGCTACGATTTGGCATGTATTCATAGATTAGCATCCTCTCTTCTTTATGTATGCAGAAACCCAAAAGCCTCACAAGATTTCTACGCTGAAGCTTGGCTAAAAGCATTACTTCGTTCTTGAATTCGTCTATGCCTTGTCCTGAATTTCTCGATAATCTTTTAACAGCTATTTCCCTTCCATCAGCTAGACATCCTTGAAATCATGGTGCAGACTGGAAAATCTTAATGACAACACAGATGCCGAAGCCACACAATGCTGAGATACTCAAAATGTTCTAGGGGAAGTTCCTTATATACCATGCTGAAGCCACCATGTCCAAGCATGTTAGCAGAAGAGTAGTTTTCTGTGGCTGCAACCACGGTGGTTAAATCGAAAAGAGGTAAATCTGTTTCTCCTCTGTGTTCATCAACCTCATCTTTTATTGGCAAATTTTCGTAGCTTCGTACACCAGAAGCAGTGGGATCATTCAGAAATTTGGGCTGTCCTCCTCTCCCTGTTTCAGTTGCATTGAAATTTCAGGGTATAAAATTTCCAAGACGAAAGAAAATGAAACTTGAGCCGAAATAAAGCTGCAAAACAAATTTAAGACAAAAGAAGAGGAAACTTTTCGTATACCTTTCATGCTCCTTTTCCTGAACCAACATAGAACTGCGAGGATGAGCAACGAAGGGACTGAAATTGACACTACCAATATAATAGCCAGTCGCCTTTTCCCGGAAAAATACCCTCCTCCTGACTTGTTTTTATACTGAGCTGAAAAAAAGAATAAAAATATATGCACCATTGCCATGAATGGTATGAAGTTGAAACATGTAGTTGAGGCAATTTCTTGGAAAATAAGGTACCTAAAACTACTCCATCTGCACGAACGTACAAATCTTGCCCGCCTTCTGTTAACTGCTTAGTATCCATCAAATCTCTATACCATGTCATGCATCCAGTCCCTCCATTCGTCACATCTTCAATCGCATATGCCAGGCACGTGCAGTTCTTCAAGCACTCCTCCTCGCACGCTTCCAAGCTCAAATTCTTCTCCAATTTTTTGGAGGACGTGTCTGGAACCTTTACATTTTCCATCTTCACAAACCCCTCGCCATTCCTGTACATGGACCGCGAGCCCTGCTGCCTCTTGCACCCGCCTCTCCCATCTTTCAAATCCCAATCCTGTGGTGATATTGGTTCATATCCGGGGTAGCATGTGCAGTTGAATCCATTGATAGTAGGATTGCAATTGCCGAATTTACCACACTTGCCATAGCTGTCGCAGGCATCCAATGGCGCCAACCAAAGCAAATCCCACTGGTGCTTCTGCCCCTGCCATACTAGGAGCTTGAATGTTCTCGAACCATCTATTGTGTACACTGAGTAAACTGAAGGGTCGAGAACAGTCCACTGATAAGTAATTTCATCTTTGTTGTTCACAAAATTGATCTTAAATACATCATTCGGCTGCGCGGCAGGTGTCGCGCTCCATTTAATCCCGTTCCACTGTCCTGACCTCCACAATTTAGCCTCAATCTTGTACAAGATCATCTGAGGCGATCCATTCGGGTCAATTCTCAACGAAACATTCCCCGTCCCAGGATCATTTTCCGAGTTCCAACTCGTGAGGAACCGGTTTATGCCACTTCTTCTGTCCAACCCCATTTTTATATTCTGAAGAAGAATATTTGTAGGTGATCAGTGCTCTGCCAAAAAACATCCTGGCTGCCTTGTTGAGCCAAAACAAGGTTTCCTGAATCAAGAATTTGCGCAAAAATATTATCGTTGCTCGCTGATGATATCTAAACATTTGTTGACCACAGAGGAAGAAGGCCTTGGCTAGTATTGGCTTGCGGCACTAGGTTTCCATCAGAACCTCTTGAAAGAACTCCTGAGCTGCTGTTGATGGGATTATCTCTGTTGGCCACCCACACAACCATGTCTTCCGAAAACTTGTACCAAATTGCGACATAGCGGTTGGTCGATATTTTGGGACGAAAGAATCCCAGGACAAAGGTCTCATTCTTGGACACCAAGAAATCACCGTCTCGGACGGGTTGATCAAATTTTATGGTGTCCAAGGAAGAGCAGAGCTGGAGAAGGAGGAGCTGAAGAACTAAAACATTCAACAGACCTTTCACAAAATGCATTATTGCAGAACAAAGGTGAAAGTTCTAGGATGGGTACTAACTTAACTAGAAATATAAATAAATTTCAACTTAAAACTAGTTCAAATTATGATTTATGTTTATCAGTTATGCAGCTCTAATCCTACACAAAATATCCAGCATAAATATAAAGAGTACACACATGATGTAGGATTTTACGAGGCAAAACCCACCACTGGGAAAATCCTCGGGCTACCAAGCCAGGAAGCACTAAGAAAGAGGGAATACATAAAGACTTACAAAAAACTCATCAACCAGACACACATACCAGTTGGCAGCTTTGTATTCACGCTTTGCTACTCGATCTTTCTTCAGTCTTCGAGTTGAAGTGGCACGACACTAACACGATCGTCAATCACCTTTTCCTCGAACTTTGCAAGATACTAACTCGATCATGCAGAATGTTTATATGATGAAGTGTTTGGTTGAAAAATCAATCAATTACGAAAATCACAAGGCACATTTTCATAATTGACATTCAATAAAAAACCAAATGAAAATCAACATGAAAATAATATTTTCCCTTTAAAAACACATGCTAATGAAACCACAAGATGGCAGCCACTGAAAAATTAATTTGAGATTAATGCACTGAAAAATAATATTATTTTCTTTAAAAGCACAAAGCTGCTGCCAATCTATCTTCCAAGGAAAACATGCATATGCGGCTCTCAAAGAACAATTTCAAAGCTTCATTATAAATCCTCAATGCACGGGAACCAATTTGAACTGATAAGATTTCATAACTAATCGTAGGTTTTAGCTAAATTGACAATCCTTTTAAAACCATAAAACCTAGATACACACGGCAACAACTTTTTCTTTTTAAAACAATGACAGCCATGCAATCCATTTAGTTGGATGCAATCAGATAAGTCTTTTGAAAATACAATCAATTTATCTTGAAAGTAGTTTTAATAAAAGACCTATCTTAAATACAATATCATGAGATATAGATGAATGTAATTGGATGCATGCATGCAAACATACCTGAATGTGTATCTTGTTCACGTAACATCTTCTCATCAAAAGAGTAAGAGACCTCCCTAGACTTAAACAATTACAATTGAAAATATATAACAAGTCTAAGCTATTACAGACTCATGCATTTTGTCAAGAATTGCCAATATTGGTCTAACAATCTCCCCCTTTGGCATTTCCTTGACAAAACCCTCAAATACAATATTTTAAAAATTTAAAACTTATGCATTGAAGTCTGTAATCTGCACACATTAAACAAAACACCCGTGACATACAAAAAATAGATGTTGCATGTTTATTAAGAAATAAGGATAATCATTCAACTATCTTTCATCGTCCAAAAGAGAAAAAAAAATAAAAAGAAGCTTTATTGTGAAATAATAAAGATAATCATTCAAACATGATGTATCATCCAAATAATGAACTAAAAGAAACCCTCACTAACTAAAACATTATTCTAGCAAAAAAAAAAATATCACTCCCCTTAACTACTAACTAAAATCTCTCCCCCTAACTATATGCTCTCCCCCTTTTTGTCATAGGAAAAGCCAAATTAATCATGCTTAGGCAACGATTCGTCATCGGTAACCCAGTAGAGATCTTCCTCAGGATCTTCCTCTATATCATCGTCTGAAGCAAGAGTTGGCAGCGGTGTGCGATCCAGAATTGGTGAACATGGAGTATGAGAAGGTGGTGGAACACTAGCAGGACGGAAGTCAGAATCATCATCAGAGGATGAAATATGAATGAGAGGAGTAAGCATGTGATTGGGGATACGATGGATACATTGCTCCAATTGAGAAAGTCGATGACTAAGATCCATGATAGAAATCTTAATGAATTGCTCCAACTGAGAGAACTGTTTGCTGAGATCAAGAAGACGCTTGAAAACCTCAGTGGGACAATCAGCAGAAAAAGTTGAAGAAGCAGGTGGGGACGAAAACAATCTGCGAGTCACAGATCGTGTGCGGGGAGAAGAGAAGGAAGGAATAATGCTCGGAGTTGTGCCTTTCAAAGCAGGAGAACGTGCAGACTTTCGTGATGAAACCATGATGAAAAAATTGTATGGAAAACAAAAATAAGGACGACAGCAAAGGAAGATGGAGGCCACGGTATAAGTAACAAACGAGTATGAGATGTTCGACTGACAATGAACAAAGGAAAGGCACGGGCATAAAAAGACCAAACAAAATAGAAGTCCAAGTTCAACCCAACTTAAAAGACCAAAGAGATAAGCAGAAAAAATAAATAAATAAATAAAATAATAAAAAGATGAAAACGACTCATTATCTAGAAATCAAAGGGGATAAAGCAAAGAAAAAAAACACGTCAGACTCATGCTAAATTCTAAAGAACATTATCTAGAAGTCAAAGGAATAAAGCAAACAAAAAAACGTTTTTTTTTTTTTTTTTTTTTTTTTTTAATGTCCACTGAAACATAATACAAACAAAAGAAAGCCAAAATAGTCAGGACTGTATAGATGCAATATGATTAAACAAGCCAACTCAAGAGCAACCCCTAAACTCACAAGGAATATTCTCAAATTTCACTCAAGGTGTTTGGGGTGAAGTGTTTACACTCAAAAAGATCATTATGTGAATACCCTACCATAGGCTTGCAGAGCAATCTCATCTCCACACATCACAAATTACCCTCAAGAGATGAAAATAGGTTCTTACGAAGGGTGATAGCAGGGTGTAGGTACAGGATGAAAAAAATAGGGAGGAGATAAGTCCAAGAAGCTATAGAATCCTGTCGAAATAAAACGGAAGAGAGGTGGAGACAGAGAGAACCACTAGAGCAATAAAGAGTGCTTTGCACATTTAATATATTTGTGGTCTTCAAGTACAAGAATACCTTTGAGTGGCTTCAGAGATAAACAATTGCCAGGTGTGTTATACACACGAATCTTGATATTTCACCTTTTTTTTTTTTTTTTTTTTTTTTTTTTTTTTTTTTTTGTTTTGGCTTAGCTTTTCTTGACTTAGAAATATTCTGTCAGCACAAGTTTTTTGCTCTGCAATAGGAAACAGTCTTGGATTCTCGCCTAAAAAATTCATTCAACTGGCTTGGATTGTGGGGAGACCCAGGGTATAAGAAGTAAAGCAGGGAAGATAAACTGAAGGAGAAGTCCAATAATGCGGAAAAATGATAAAGCACTGGGGTATAAGAAAAAAAAATCGTAATGCTTATTTTCATCTCAAAATAAGAGTAAAGAGCGATACAAAGCCTTGAGAGATCGCAAAGCAAGTTCTAGAGAGTTAAAAATCACATAAGATAGAGCACACAGAAACGAGTAAAAGTGTATGAAAAATGCATACACGAACTAGAGGCTCAAAAGCTCACAGGGTGCAGAGGTGCAGGTAAGAAGTCAAGTTTAATCAGAAAACATTCATATAGTATCAACCACCAAAGCAAAAACATATTATGTATAGCACAAAGCAGAGAATGCAGTGGACAAAAGTTTGGTAGACTAACAAGACTTGGACTTCTGGTACTTTGATGTTTAAGAAAAAAAATTAATAACTAAGGGAGAAAAAGAATAAAAAAGGAAAAAGAAAAATGAAAACCAATGAAGTTTAGAGAATACGACATATTCCCAATGCCTTTCGAAGAGTTTCAAAACGATGAGTGTCGAGAGGCTTAGTAAACAAGTCTGCAAGTTGATGTTCAGTGGCAATGAACTCCAATATTAAAACCTTCTCTTCAACCAGAACACGAATAAAATGGTGACGAATGTCAATATGTTTGGTACGAGAATGTTGAACTGGATTCTTGGAAATGTTTATAGCACTAGTGTTGTCACAGAAAATAGAGAAGGTGCCTTGATTAATGCCATAATCACGAATCATTTGCTTCATCCAAAGCAGTTGGGTACAACAGCTACCAGCAGCGATGTATTCAGCTTCGGCAGTAGATAAGGAAACGCAATTTTGTTTCTTACAATGCCAAGCGACAAGATTGTTTCCAACATAGAAACATCCTCCAGAAGTACTTTTCCGATCATCAGCATTTCCAGCCCAATCGGCGTTTGAAAATCCAGCAATTTCAGAATTGGTTTCAAACGAATAATGTAAACCAAAATCAACCGTGCCACGTACATACCTGATGATTCTTTTGACAGCTTCCAAATGCGATTATTTTGGATCAGCTTGATATCGTGCACAGGCACCAACACTATAAGAGATATCAGGCCTACTAGCAGTAAGATACAACAAACTTCCAATCATACTCCTATAGAGGGATTGATCAACACTTTTTCCATTTGGATCCTTGTGAAGTTTTGTGGTTGTTGCCATAGGATTGGAGACTGGTTTTGCTGAATCCAAACCAAACTTCTTAACCAGCTCACTTGCATATTTTGTCTGAAAGACAAGAATACCGTTTTCAACTTGTTTGACCTGTAATCCTAAGAAAAAATTCAATTCCCCACACATACTCATTTCGAATTCGCTCTGCATAACTTCAGTGAATTCTTTGACAAGTATGTCAGATGTTGAGCCAAATACTATGTCATCCACATACACTTGAGCTATCATCACATCCTTGTTTATTCTTTTAACGAACAAGGTTTTGTCAATAGCTCCTCGAGTATATCCTTTCGTTAACAAATGGGTTGAGAGTTTTTCATACCATGCTCTAGGAGCTTGTTTCAAACCGTACAAAGCTTTCTTCAATCGATACACATGATCAGGATGTTTTGGATCAACAAATCCCTTTGGTTGCTCCACGTATACTTCTTCTTGAAGTACTCCGTTTAAAAAGGCACTCTTGACATCCATTTGATATAATTTAAAACGCAGATGACATGCAAAAGCAAGTAACAACCTAATGGACTCCAATCTCGCAACGGGAGCAAATGTCTCGTCAAAATCCAAACCTTCTACCTGAGTGTATCCTTGAGCAACTAGACGAGCTTTATTTCTCGTTATAATACCATGTTCATCGGTTTTGTTTCGAAAAACCCATTTTGTTCCTATAACATTTGTTTCTTTGGGTCTGCAAACAAGATACCATACATCATTTCTAACAAATTGATTGAGTTCCTCTTGCATGGCCATTATCCAATCATCATCTAAAAGAGCTTCCTTGGCATTTTTTGGCTTAATCTTTGATATGTAGCACGTGAAGTTTACTACAGCAGTAGTTTTGCTTCTTGTTAGTATGGTATCGTCCACGTTGCCAATAATGTCGGACTTGGAGTGATCTTTTTGCACTTGCTTGTGTCCTTTTCTCAACGCTTTTGTTGAGTCAACATTTTGGTGCACTTCAACCTGAGTAGTGGATGACTCATCGATTAATTTACTTTGAAGGAATTCTTCATCTGAAGCAGGTTGTTCAATACTTAAGGATGAGTCATTCACAACAACATTAATGGACTCCATGACATTTTTAGTTCTCTTGTTGAACACTCTATATGCTCTACTAGTGAGAGAGTATCCTAGAAAAATTCCAATATCACTTCGTGAATCGAATTTTGCTAACATTTCCCTATCTCTATAAATGTAGCATATACTTCCAAACACTCTCAAATGCTTCATGTTTGGTTTCTTTCCTTTCCAAATCTCATATGGTGTGCACTTTGTACCAGGTCGAAGATAGACTCTATTTGCAGTATAGGAAGCGGTGCTGACTGCTTCAGCCCAAAAATGACTTGTCAAACGAGCGCTAGTCAGAATGACACGACTCATGTCAAGCAACACACGATTTTTCCGTTCAACAACTCCGTTTTGTTGAGGAGTGATTGGAGCAGAAAAATTATGAGCAATTCCTTTTTCATCACAAAACTCAGAAAATGATGTGTTTTCAAATTCAGTTCCGTGATCGGTTCTGAGTTTTATCACACGATCATTTGAAGCAACCCTATCATTTTGAATTCTATTCAACAAGCCACAAAATGCTTTGAACGCATCAGATTTCTCACGCAAGAATGCAACCCAAGTAAAACGTGAGAAATCATCCACCAAGACAAGAATATATTTCTTTCCCCCAATACTTTCGGTCTGTACCGGTCCAACCAAGTCCATGTGCATCAGCTCCAAAGGTCGTGAGGTTGAGATGTAGTTTGTTGACTTGTGTGAACTCTTTGTTTGCTTTCCCACTTGACATTCTCCACAAATTCCAAGTTCTCCAGCCAACATTGGTAAACCTCTCACATATTCCTTCTTGGAAAGCTTGATCATATCCTTACAATTCATATGGCCTAATCTTTTATGCCATAAATCCAAAACATCATCAGTTGATTTGTTGCATATATTTGGCACATGTGATTCATTTGCATTCACACAATAACAATTGTCTTTAGACCTTTTTCCTTCAAAAATGTCTATCCCGCTAGCAACTTTCACACAACATTTCAATTTATTGAACAATACTTCAGCATCATCATCATCACAAATTTAACTGATGCTAATTAGGTTAGCTTTAAGTCCATCAACTAACATGACATCTTTTAAGCATGGAATTCCTAGAGTTTTGATTTCTCCTTTTCCAACAATCCTTGCTCTTTTTCCATCTCCGAAAGTGACTGCTCCATTTTTACAATCCTCGGTGAAGGTTGTGAACCATCTTTTGTCTCCAGTCATATGCCTCGAGCAGCCACTGTCGAGATACCAAGTATCAGACTGACAAGTTGAGAGGGTAGTAAAAGCCACCAAACATGTAAGATTGTCTTCATCAGATGATGGTGACATCTTATTCAATAAGCAAACTTGAGTCTCCTTTCTTCTCCATACTTGTTTTAAGTTTGGAGTGATGGAATTGAGCATTATTTTTGAAATCCTATTCATTTGCTTCGGATTAGCAACAAATCTCATTTTGAGATTTGATTTTCTAGACATCCAATGGGTGGTGTGCTTAGTTCGATCTTCCTTTCGAAGTTTGTTACATCTAGGTCTGATATGTCCTATTTTTCCACAGAAGTGGCAAGTAGGAATGAAGGTTTTTGACCTAATGGAATTTCTTGGATCAACAAAAGTGCTCACAGAATTTGGCTTATTTTTAGTGGTACACGAATTTCCAAAGGGTTCATCACTACTTTCTTTCCTGCTTGGTTCTTGTAAAGCTTTGACAAATTTAGTAACAGAAGAGGAAGAACTTCCAGTCACATTAAAATCAAAACCTAAACCACTTCTATCACCTGAATTTTTTCCATAGCTTAACATTTTGTCAATTTTTCTTGATCCAAAACTAAACTCTTCAACCTTCTTTTTCATGCCTCTTAATTCATTTTCAAGGATTTCATTGTCAGATACGAGCATATGTAGTTTTTCCAACATTGACTCTCGTAGCTTCTCTGCATGTTCCATTTGAGATTAATGCTCAATCTCTACTTCCTTCTTCTCGCTTTCAAGCTGCACAAGTTTATTTTTCAGTTCATCATTTTCTTTCTTCACTTTCATGGTGATATCATAAAGTGCAGTATACTTTTGTAAGACTTCTATGGAATCAGGTTCTTCAACTACCGAGTCATCAGTCTCATATCCATCCAATATTCCAACAAACGCAACCACTTCATCATCATCTTCAGATGCCGTGTCCTTCTCTGAATCGCTGTCACTCCAAGTGGAGGTTAACGCCTTGTTCTTTTCATCCTTCAGCTTTTTAAGAGTATTGGCACATTCATGAGCATGATGTCCATACCCTTGACATTCAAAGCACTTGTCTCTGTCATTTGAACTTTTCTTTTCACCAAGTTTGACAAACTTAGAAGAATTTCCATGAGACAAATCTCGAGAACGAGGAACTTTGGAGTTTGAATCAAAATTATTTCGATTTTCACGTCCTCTGGAACTTCTAAGTTTCAAAAATTTTCTAGCTTGTTTGGTGAGAAGAGCAAATTCATCTTGAGTCAGTTTTTCAAATGAATCCTCATTCACTTTTTCATTATTGACTTTGAAGGCTACATTTTTTCCTTTCTTGACTTCAGTAAAGTCAGACTCATATGTTTGTAATGACCCAGTCAATTGTTCCAACTTGTAGGTGTTTAAATCTTTCGATTCTTCTATAGCTGTCCTTTTCGCATGAAACCTAGAAGGAAGAGACCTTAGAATTTTCTTAACAACTCTATGTTCTGGAATGCTGTCACCAAGATTGTGACAACCATTGACAATTACACTAAGTTTAGCATAAAAGTCAGAAAAACTCTCATCATCTAGCATTTTGATATTTTCAAATTGTGTGATGAGATTTTGAAGCTTGGATTCTTTGACAGTGGAGTTACCT
Source organism: Pyrus communis (assembly GCF_041283825.1). Lineage (NCBI taxonomy): Eukaryota > Viridiplantae > Streptophyta > Magnoliopsida > Rosales > Rosaceae > Pyrus > Pyrus communis. Next base: position 1,615,632 of record NC_142569.1, read on the forward strand.
TCATGAGTAACTTCAAGAATATCCAAAGCTTCTTTCGCCGTTGAGCATTTACTGATGTAGTTAAATTGCTCAGGCGAAACGGCAGTGAACAACGCATTCAATGCTCTTTGATTGAATGTGCTAGAGTTGCGTTCATCTTCACTCCATACCTTTCTAGGCTTAAGCATAGAAATAGTAACAGAAGACTGTCCTTCGCCTTGAGTTTCTTCAACTGTTGGAGGTTCCCAGCCTTCTTCAACCGCAAGCCACACTCTATCGTCAAGCGCCCAGAGAAATGATTTCATCTTTGCCTTCCATGCAGCGTAGTTGTCGCCATCAAAATGTGGCGGATGAGAAACTGAACCCATAGACCGATTCATCCTAGACTACCCACGGATCTCACTAGATATTTTTAGTGACCTGCTCTGATACCAATTGAAAGTTCTAGGATGGGTACTAACTTAACTAGAAATATAAATAAATTTCAACTTAAAACTAGTTCAAATTATGATTTATGTTTATCAGTTATGCAGCTCTAATCCTACACAAAATATCCAGCATAAATATAAAGACTACACACATGATGTAGGATTTTATGAGGCAAAACCCACCACTGGGAAAATCCTCGGGCTACCAAGCCAGGAAGCACTAAGAAAGAGGGAATACATAAAGACTTACAAAAAACTCATCAACCAGACACACATACCAGTTGGCAGCTTTGTATTCACGCTTTGCTACTCGATCTTTCTTCAGTCTTCGAGTTGAAGTGACACGACACTAACACGATCGTCAATCACCTTTTCCTCGAACTTTGCAAGATACTAACTCGATCATGCAGAATGTTTATATGATGAAGTGTTTGGTTGAAAAATCAATCAATTACGAAAATCACAAGGCACATTTTCATAATTGACATTCAATAAAAAACCAAATGAAAATCAACATGAAAATAATATTTTCCCTTTAAAAACACATGCTAATGAAACCACAAGATGGCAGCCACTGAAAAATTAATTTGAGATTAATGCACTGAAAAATAATATTATTTTCTTTAAAAGCACAAAGCTGCTGCCAATCTATCTTCCAAGGAAAACATGCATATGCGGCTCTCAAAGAACAATTTCAAAGCTTCATTATAAATCCTCAATGCACGGGAACCAATTTGAACTGATAAGATTTCATAACTAATCGTAGGTTTTAGCTAAATTGACAATCCTTTTAAAACCATAAAACCTAGATACACACGGCAACAACTTTTTCTTTTTAAAACAATGACAGCCATGCAATCCATTTAGTTGGATGCAATCAGATAAGTCTTTTGAAAATACAATCAATTTATCTTGAAAGTAGTTTTAATAAAAGACCTATCTTAAATACAATATCATGAGATATAGATGAATGTAATTGGATGCATGCATGCAAACATACCTGAATGTGTATCTTGTTCACGTAACATCTTCTCATCAAAAGAGTAAGAGACCTCCCTAGACTTAAACAATTACAATTGAAAATATATAACAAGTCTAAGCTATTACAGACTCATGCATTTTGTCAAGAATTGCCAATATTGGTCTAACAAAAGGTTTGCCAAGCACTACTGATTGCTTACTAAATGTATTAATATATTGATTAAGTAATATATTATGTATTAATATATTGATTAAGTAATCTTGTAAGTTGCCAAGCACTACTGATTGCTTACTAATTATTATTATTGATTAATGTATTAATATACTGATTGCAACGTGAACCTACCGGCGACTTCCAGCCGCTGATGCAACAGTGAACTCACCTGCGACTCCCAATCATACACCGCAGTTTGAAATTTCCACTTCATTAATTATTACCACACCCCTGTTGTATCAAATAGATCGATAGACACATTGTGAATGTGTCACACGTCATTTGCGGAATTTTCTCCTTCAGCACTGGGTGATGGGTCTCCTCTGCAATAACATGCTGCTTGTTTTGGTGAAAGAGCCGCTGCTTCATTAACTAGCATGAAAACAACCGCGGACATTGTTGGTCGGTCAGTGGCATACTCATGCACACATAAGATTATATGGGGCATTTTGATATAGATGCCTCAAATTTGAATTTGTTTAGTCAAACATCTATAACTTTTAAACTTTTGATCAAACATTCTTCTACTAATTTTTAATTAAAAATTATGATTTTTGTTGTATTTAATTAACCAACTAGTTCAGAAAATAATATCACAAATATTCTAAAATCACCACAAACATCCTATCTTATCTTATCTTAATTCGTTCAAAATGAATTTTTCTTATTCAAATAATTTGCTGTTATAAATTCTAAAAACACATAAACATCATATTAACATACAATTATGAAATATAACATGTACATATATTAAATATAACGTACCAAATAGATATATTAAATATAATGTACCAATCATTTGGTACATTATTGGTACGTTATATAAATTTAATATGGGTACGTATTAGTATTTTGGTACATTATAAAATATTGTTTTTAGTACGTTATGCAATTCTTGATTTAGTACGTACCAAGTTATTAGTACGTTGTATTATCCTTATTTTGGTACGTACAAAACTTATGGTACGTTATGTGTAAGTTGTGTAACCAAAAAAAAAGGTAACTTTTCACATTAAAACATTGCACTAAAAAATATTTTGTCAACTCTTAATAATTAATTATTGGAATAAGGAGTCATTTTAAATAAAAATAAAAATGTGAAAACTCTTAGTTCACGTTTCTACTATAAGTAGTTGTTAAAAAATTCAAACTTATTTTTAGTTGCATGAAATTAGGCAGTCTAGTCTACATCTCAATTTTAATTATAAACAAACTCTTGTTTTTTTTATAATTTATATAAAATGTTGAGTTGGAAATTGGAAAAACTATATATCATCCAATTAATCTTGAACCCCAGTAAATATAATTGAATCCTTAAATTGAGGAAGGGATGAGATTCCATAAAAATAGCAATAAATTAATGAATATTATTGAGTGCATTTTTTTTTACATAGAAATGGATTTAAAAGAATTTATAAAATACTTAAATTAAGAATATACCTGGAATATAAATTTTAATTAAAAATAAAAGCACTTTAATCAAAAGTTGAAAAGTAACAGATGTTTAATTTAGAAAAATCTAAAATGAGGCATCTAATTCTAATTTATCCATAGCAATTTGGATGCATCTCACAACTTCTTTGACAAGTACGATTCACCCAGGGATGAATCAATTATTTCCAGGGCATTGCGTTCTCTCCACAAGTTCCATACCTAAAAGAATTTACATGTCGGGTTTTTATCACAAATAGTCTCTGAAATTGACTCGCCCAATCAAGGTGGTCGTTGAAATTGAAAATCGATAAATGCAGCCCTTCAAAATGGTTGTCGCAAATTGATGCGTTCATTTTGTCACAATTTTGTAAAAACTTTTATTATGTGCTAATATAACACATAAATGAGTCCAACAATTCTAATTAAAATAACAAGTAAAAATAAAATAAAATAAAATAAAAAGAAAAAAAGGCTCCTCGCTGTTTCTACTTTCACTCTGGCAATCCCGCGAATAATATTAAAAATTAAAAAGCTAATAAGGAATTCATGCTTCCTTAGTTTCAAGTGACAAGTAGAGAGAAATTAAAAGCAAAAATAAGATAGTGCATGAAAGAGTAGTCCAAACTTTTGTTCGGAACGTATTCATAGGTTATACCGTCTTTTCTTCGTCTTGAACGCATCAACCTAAAATCTTGACAGAGAAGGATATTTTGGTCATTTACATAAAGGCCTCCATGATCTCTGTTAATGGCTAATACGGTTGTCCCTGTTTGAAACCCAGATGATGCTTTGCTCTGGAAATTTGTTATCCCAAACTCCAACATAGCAGATTGAAGAATTTCTGGGGCTGAAGAATCCGATTGCGAATATTTTCCAGCTAGGGTAAAATTGCAAGATGGGAGAAGTACAAGAAAGATAAGCAACACGATACTGACTTCATTAGCCGCCACTGTAGAACTCATACTTTTATTTACTTCTTGAGAATTCTAAACTTGTTAATTAGCCAAAAATAAAAAAAATAAACTTGTTAATTAGCCAATGGATGATCTTAAAATGAAGCTGTTTGATTTTTCTAAACGAGTTGCACAAATCTATTTATATACCGTTGACTGTTTCATTTCAAGAATTTATGGCTAGTACTTCTTTTCAGGGTATTGATTTCTATACGTAGACATGGACATTGCTCCATCCTCCACCTTTTATATACACGTCTGAGGTTGACCGGAACGCACTTGAATTAGGAATACTAGGATTTAAAAGGTCCGCGAAATTTGAAAGAGTCCAAACTTTTGTGTGGCATGCATGCGTCAACCAAAAAGCCACAAAAAGTCACGTTTCTTTTTTTCTTAAATTTTATGAGCTGTAACATCAATAAGGTTATCTAACAGAAGACTTTGAGTAAAACCGAATGTTGTGACATTTTAGAATTTATACAGTCGATTCCATTTAATAGGATAAAGTTTGGTTGTTGTTAATTTAACATCAGCAAAGTTCACTTTGTTGTGAGAATCTTCATTTTCAAAGCATGGTAAATTTGGTTCACCCTTTCTTTATACAGTAACAAATTGTATGCACTTAATATTATCTTTTGCAAGCTACTACCATTACATATATCTTGTGGAACATTTTCAAATTAAAGATCTCTTACTTACAAATAAAGAGTAATACTACCAAATCATAGTACTGAGTGTCAATATGAGAGTGTGAAATAGAAAGATTAAAATTATAAAAAACATTTTTGTTTTTATATTTAAAATCTTAAAAAGTAAAAAAAAAAAAAAAAAAAAAGGAAAAGAAAGAGAAAGAAAGGCTCCCCGCTCTTTCTACTTTCTCTCTGGCAATCCCGTGATAATATCAAAAAGTAAAAAGCCAATAAGGAATTCGTGCTTCCTTAGTTTCAAGTGACAAGTAAAGAAATTAGAAGCAAAAATAAAACAGTGCCAAAACTGAAAGAGTAGTCCAAACCTTTGTTCGAAACATATTCATATATTATAGCATCTTTTCTTCGTCTCGAATGCAGCAACCTAAAATCTTGACAGAGATGGGTATTTTGATCATTTACATAGATGGCAAGGCCTCTGTGATCTCTGTTAATGGCTAATATGGTTGTCCCCGTTTGAAACCCAAACGATGGTTAGCTCTAGAATTTTGTTATGCCAAACTCCAACATAGCAGTTTGAAGAACTTCTGGGGCTGAAAAACCCGATTGCTAAGATTTTCTGGCTAGAGACTAATACCTCGCCGTCTTGTGGGTTGGTTTTGGGTAAATGTGTCTAGGGTACAAATGCAAGATGGGAGAAGTACACGAAAGACAAGGCAACATAATACTGACTTCATTAATTAGTCGCCACAGTAGAACTCATAGTTTTATTTACTTCATGAGAATTCTAAACTTGTTAATTAGCCAATGGATGATCTTAAAACGAAGCTGTTTGATTTTACTAAACTAGTTGCACACGGCTATTTATACACCGTTTATTGTTGAGAATTATTATTGGCACTTCAAAAATCTCATTCTACACCCCAAATTTTCTATATTTCAAAAGAAAAATACACTTGTGAGAGGTGTATAATGAGATTTTTGAAGTGCTAATAACATTTCCCTTATTGTTTCATTCCAATAATTTATGACTAGTTGATTTCTGTACGCAAACACACGATCATTTATACACCGTTTATTGTTTCATTATAATTAATAATTTATGGCTAGTTGTAGACACATAGCCATTTATACACCGTTTATTGTTTCATTCCAATAATTTATGGCTAGTACTTCTTTTTGAAGAATTGATTTCTGTACGTAGACATGCACATTGCTCCATATCTCCACCTTTTATATACACGCCTGAGATTGACCGTAGCATACTTGAATTAGGAATACTAGGAAATAAAAGGTCCGCCAAATTTGAAAAAGTCCAAGCTTTTGTGTGAAGGCATGCATGCATCAACCAAAAAGCCACAAGACGTGTTTTTATTTTTTTTTATTTTTTTTTTATTTTTTATTTTTATTTCATTTTTATTTATATTTTATGAGTTCTAACATCAAGAAGTTTATCTAACAAAAGACTTGAAGCAAAACCGAGTGCTGTAATGTTCTAAGATTCATACAACCAACTTAAATTAATATGGGATAAAGCTTGGTTGTTGTGTGCTTAATAACTTCAGCAAGGTTCACTTTGCTTGGAGAATCTTCATTTTCAAAGTATGGTAAATTTGGTTCGCCCTTTCTTCACATAGTAGCAAATTGTATGCGCTTAATATTGTCTTTTGCAAACTACTACTATTACATATATATCTTGTGGAACATTTTCGATATCCTAGGTCTTTTTTTAGCAAGCTTCTTTTTCTGTACATGTCACCTTCAGTACTTCTTGATTGATCTCCACTAGTACAATTCCTCCTCAATAAAAATGTAGGCTATTTTGGAAAACAATCGACGACATGGTTAGCCGGTCAGTAGCATACTCTTGAGCACACAAGAGGGCAATTGTATGCATCTCACAATTTCGTTTATGACATAATCTTTTATATCATTCATACATAATATTTCATACAATTTGTATTACCGCAACAACGCCCGGGTAACATTTCTAGTAACATCCAAAGGTCCAATGTGTTCCCAGCGTCCCGCTCGGCCTTGATTTATTAACCACGTCACTCAGAACAGGCCGGACCACTTTTGTGTCCTGTCCTAGACTTTTTCTTTTGCTTGCGGGTTGACACGTGGCTTGATTAGTGTTTGAGTAGGCTTGCTCCCAAAACCTTGTGTCATAAAGTTGTCAACCTTCCTACATGTCTTTGGCGGTCGAAAAGTACTTTTATGTAGCCTGGTCGGACTGATGATGAATGTTGCAAATACTTTATAGCTTGTATTTACAACAAGACAGGTGATGAGTATAGCAGATATAGAACTTAGATCCCCAATTATAGGGCACATATTTTATAACGTGTATTTACAACAAGACAAATGATGAGTGTTGCAAATTAATATAGAACTTAGATCCCTAATTACAAGGCAAATTATTGAGTGAAATTGGGGTATATCCTCTCTTCTTATCTCACTCATTATGTGATTCTCAATTGAATAATATAGTATGTCCGATTATACGTCTGGTTCTCTCCTTAGCGACCTTCTGCTTTTGTATAGGTCATGTCATTTACAGAGTAAGCTCCATCAGTATTGGATGATGGGTCTCCACTAGTATGATAACCTCTCTTCAACAAAAATCCAGGTTGCTTTGGTGAAGGAATTGCTGCATCATTACCCAACATGGAAACCACTGCTGACATGAGTGGACGATCCTTCGCTTGCTCTTGCACGCACAAGAGGGCAATGTGAATACATCTTAGAACTTCGTTGATAGGGTATGATTCTCCGAGAGATGAATCAATGATTTCCAAGGCTCTATTTTCCTTCCACAAGTCCCAAACCTAAAAACCATTTACAAATTAAGCATCAAGTTATAAAAGCAAATGAAGAGAAGTTTGGTAATGTCTTAATGTTATGCTTACATGTCCAACTAAATTTGAGTAAGGACTATCGTGGTAGTAGCCAGTGTTCTTTCTGCCAATTACAATTTCTAGTAGTAAAACGCTGAAGCTATATACGTCAGACTTTACTGAAAAAAGTCATTCCATTGCGTACTCTGGTGACATATAACCGCTGAAGCAACAAAATAAAATTGATTATTTATCACAGTTTCTTTCTGTATTATTCAACAAAAACAGGTGTACTTTCAGTTTTGAATGAAACTTACTATGTCCCAACCACACGGTTTGTATTTGCTTCAATTTGTTCAGCTCCAAATATCCTAGCCATACCAAAATCTGAAATCTTGGGGTTCATAGCAGAATCCAACAGAACATTGCTGGCCTTTAGATCTCTATGGATGATTCTTAATCTCGAATCCTGATGAAGATAATAGATCCCTCTAGCAATCCCACAGATTATCTCAAAGCGTCTTGTCCAATCCAAGAACGCCTTTTTTGCTTTGTAAGGGAAAAAAGTAAGCAAATTAAATTAGATTGTATTCTTGCTTGATTCAAGGTTTTTAATCGACAACTTTAGATACACAAGTGAAAAGAAAGGTGCTTGTAACTGAGTTGAGTTAAGAGCATTCAATCCTGCACTTGAGGTCCTGAGCTTGATTTCCCCTCCACAATATTGCTTGTATAAAAAGAAGAACAAAAGTAAAAGAAAGACATACCGAAAATGAAAAAGTCAAGACTTTTGTTTGGCAAGTATTCATAGATCAGCATCTTCTCTTCATCTTGAACGCAGCAACCTATGATCCTCACAAGATTCCTGTGTTGGAGCTTTGAAAGCAGCACAACTTCATTCTTAAACTCTCCAATTCCTTGGCCAGAATTCTTGGCTAGTCTTTTCACTGCTATCTCCTTTCCATTATCAAGCACACCGTGAATTTATAATCCAAATTCAACTTATAGTGCACTTACCTTTCAAGAAAATTATCAACATATTCGTAGCTCTATATATATATCCTCCCCTTGAAATTGCATTTATACATTAACAAAGGAGCAAAACTCAATGCATAGACATAAAAATGCTTTGACTACTTCAAGTGAAAGAGATACGCGATTGAAATAACAAAAGATCGCAGCATTTTGAATTATTACTTCATACGGCAGAGCTTTTAGCTTTTATGGATGCCAAGAAAATGAAGGAAATGAGCAACTATCATATGCCCGGTTTGTAATTAAAGCTCGCATTCCAGGAACAAAACCTTTGATCACTAGAAGCATCGGCGAACTAGAAGCGGAGTTGAATTAAAGGTACAACCAGTGCAAGGGGAATATGAACAAGCATTTATCCTTTTGGTTATTTGGATTCCTGTTTTTGGTACTTATGGTTTCAATCTCTTGCAGACTATTCTGTTCAGTGATATGTTCTGATCATAAACTCGATTCACACCGTTTCAATGATATTCTTAATGAGGCAATAGCTGCAGGTGCGTATGTTTATTAAGCTCCAGTTTCATAGTAATTTTGGTTCATGTTTTATTTTAGGTGCGTGGGTATAATGTTTATATTTATGTGATTGAAGGATTACATGGATTTCAAATGATTCATTGGACATGGTCATTTGACTTTCAGTTATTACATTAAATCCGATCATTTCGTGGATTATATTATATCTTTATGGTTCTAACAAATATGAGCTTATTGTCAAAATGTGGATTCATTCTTTTAAATCCTTATATCCAAATGAAGTCTTTATCTCTTTATCTTTAAGAAAAAAAAGAGAAAATTCCAGTCCTACCACAAATTTAAGTATCAATGTTACTGGGTATCATCTTAGAAACTGTTACCGGGTATCATCTTTTTCTAAGTTCAGTCCTGGCTTACAAACCATGGCCGATTGGTTCTTAAAGATATTTAAAATACAACCACAGGTGATAAGATTCACTATGAGTGTTAAATCACTTGGCCCTTTTGGTTAGTTCCTTAGAGTTAAGAGATGCCTCATTTTGAAGAAGCTGAGATCCCCAGGCTTAGGGAAGTGAATCAGGCCTTACCCACAATCAATGAAAGGACATGACGTGCTAGGTAAAAAGAGTTGGAAATGTTTCGTAATTTATTGCTCCCAATCTTCTTTGGCTTGCATAAGATTTACCACTTCTAAATAAATTTTAAGATCAGCTCCTGTCCATATTTGTTTAACGATTTTGTATAATTCATTGTATAATTTCACAAAAATCGTGCATAATTCTTGGTGAACTTGGTTTGGTTTTCTTTAGTTTAGGAATGGAATGAGCGAATCACAGTTCGGCCAAGTTTTTAACGATGAATTGAGCCAAATCATTGAGGTTTCTCTTTGTCAAGTTAATTTTTTTATTTTATTAAAGTATGCTAAGGTGTTTTAGATTTCAAAATTTGTCTGTTCAATATCAGGATAAAGAAACTTTTCTCTAAAACACCGTCTGTCCATTTATGCATTTGTTTTTCTGAGTTAACAATTCTGCAAAATGAGGGTTTATATTTCAGTTTTTAAACACTTAAGACCAAATTTGTTTAAGTATAATTGAATTGATGGGTTTGAATGCGAACGATTTGTAAAACTTGGATTCAGACAGTATTTAAGGTGTGCCAACAGTTCTCAAGTACGTAAGCCATTTTATTAACTTTCTATTAGTCCTTTTATTGTTCTGATCTTTAGCAAGAGGATTCTTTAACAAATCCAACTGTCATTTGTTCACATTAACTTCTATTTTTTTCAATTTGTAACAAAGAAATGAAAACTAATGTAGAAAGAGGGAGAAACGAAGTCAAGAAGCAAACCCATTAGATTAAGGAAGTTCAACGCTGCTCATTGTTCCTTATTGTAAATAAGTTTGTGAATAGATTTTCACATATATATGTTAAAGAAATCAACCCCATCTCATTGAAGGACCTACACAAATCTAGAATAAAGAATTCTAGAACATTCACTAAGGTTGGTTAGCTAGATTATCCAAGTTAGAGCAGTCCTTTGTAGAAATGACTAGAATGTTGTTTCTTAAGTTGGTGGAAGAGTCTAGAAGAATGGTGAGGTTTCCACCAATATGCAAGATTAGTGTAGATAATTCTAGCTTAGGAAGATTAGTGGAATTATATAGATATCTCTAGCATGATGTGTCCATAATTCTCCAAGGTTCCATCCATGCCTATAAAAGGAGAAGGCAGCCACACCCTTTGTATCAAGTAAGATTGTAATCAATTAAGAAGACTAAGTGAGAGTGAGAACTAGGAGTAGTCTTGTGAGTAGTGTCATTGCTTCTAGAGTGTCCTTAAAAGTTTGTGTGTTGTAATATTTTGTGTATGTAATACAAGTAATTTGTTTACTTGTGTTGTCTCTTCAACACTTGTGTTAGAGTTGTGTACTCTAAAATTTTTCCCCAACAATATATAAGTAGTATGGCTTATCATATATAGATTTAAAACTTTCTACATGTTTTATACAATCTCAAAACCTGCAGCACCGTGTAGACATTCTTGCTAGTTTGTATCTAAGATGATTGTGAAAAGTAGAAACAAGATAGTTCCCATCATTTATCGATTATTCATTGGGTTTGAATTTTAATGAAATATATTTTTGAGTCAACCTTTCCAGTCTTTATTGGACGGGTCTCTTGATTGTTGTTAACTGTAATGGTCTTGTAATCCTATTGTTTGCAAGTGTCAATGGCCTGTGAGCTAAATGTTAGCTTAGCTTGTAAGCAATATAGTTTGGATATATATCCTTATGGATCACTACCTTGTATTTTTTCTGAAACCATTAACAAAGATTCACTTTTTCTGTCTAAAATCTCTCTCTCTCTCTCTCTCTCTCTCTCTCTCTCTCTAAATCTTGCTCCCTCTCTCTTCTTGATTCTCTTTCTATCTCTGCAAGATTTATTCATTATGTTCTTCTGTTTAAACTACAAGGGAAAAAATAATTGATTTGGAGTGCAGATGGCTAAAAAATAAATCTAAAAAATGTCTATTCAAAGTTTGATTTATGATTTGAGACATTATCTGAGGGCAACTACGTACCTTATAAACTGAGCCGAAACCACCTGTTCCAAGCTTGTTGTTGGAAGTGAAATTATCTGTGGCCTTAACTATGGTACTTAGTTCAAAGAATGGTAATTCAGAGTTTATTCCACTTTCATCAATATTTGTTCTAGTAGAAGAATCTTCCCAGGAGGTTGATGCTATGGTCACATTGAAAAATTTATCCTGACTTCTTTTACCTATGATAAAAGTACATAAACAGATAATAATGTGTTCTTAAATAATTAAAACCAATATCCAGTTACAAATTGTGAATGATTAGAGGGCAACCTAGTAAAAGGAAATTTGTTTACCTTTTCTCTTTCTCTTTACCAACCAACATGCAAGGGAAAACAAGAGGAAGAACAATAGACCACATGCTACTGAAACTTCCAGCTTCCTCTTCTTGCCAAAAGAACTGTTTGACTTCTTTGCATATTGAGCTGCAGATATACAAGCATTTATTTCCATGTTTATAAAACCTTGGAAAAATTCGGGAAAAAAAAAAACCTTGTAAAAAGCTCCAATGAACATAAGAACTAAATTTTTAGTATTAATTTATAAAAATTTCTGAATTTTTTATAAAAAAATTAGTACTCTAAAAAAGTCAACTTACACTCTTGAGGAAACAATTTCACTTCTATTATTTGGCAAGAGACCAATACCAAATGATTTTTTTAGAATGATAACAAACGCACAACTACCAAACTAAATAATAATTCCTCAAATTTTTTAATGAAATAAAGAAAGAAGATTTTTTTTTCATGGAACCTCAGCGTTATGAGGGGAATTATTGATAAGGAAAAGAGAAGAAAGAAGATAAATTGATAATGGAAATATACCTGAAACATTTGCATCAACTCGAACGTATAAATCTTGACCCGTATCCAGATAAGTCCTTGTGTCCATCAAGTCCCCATGCCATGTTATACAGCCACTCCCTCCCTGCCTTTCATCTGCATTTGCGTATGCCGTGCAAGAACAATTTCTCAGGCATTCTTCTTTACATGCTTCCCGACTCCTACTCATGTTCACACGTGCCGTAGAAGTGTCCGGCACCTTCACACGTTCCAACTTCACGAACCCTTCCCCGTTTTGGCAAACGGATGATCCTTTTTGCCTCACGCACCCGCCTGACCAATCTCTTGAATACCACTCATGTTGCAACTTGGGTTCGAATCCAGGCAGGCATTTGCACTCAAATTTATCCGCAAAGTTTGAGTATGGGTAACAAATGCTATTCGGACCACACACACTGTAAGAATCACACTGCCAATCCGGCGACCAATGCCGGACCCATTTATGCACTTCAGCGTCCCATGCGGACCGTTCCATGTTTCCTGATTCATCGATCACCAATTTTACGAAGGTTGATTCAGGAACTACATCCATGATGGATACCTCATCTTGATTGTTCACAAAAGTAACGTTGGTGAAGAATAGTTTTACCATTTCAGGCACCCCGGACCATCTTTCACCGGTCCAAGGTCCAGTCCGCCACAATCGAGTCTGACCCATGTATAAGAACTCCTGTGGACTCTCACTTGGCTCCATCCGGAACGAATAGTTGCCCATTCCCGGGTCATCTTGGGACTTCCAAGCTGTGAGGAACCGGTTCAACCGGGACCTCCTGTCCAGCCCAATTTTCATAAAAGGAAGCATCGTATTTGTGGGATAATCAAAACCTTGCCACACCTTTTCACCATTAATTTCAACAACAAGATTCCCTTATCCGAAAGCTTGGCTATCACGGAATTGTTTGGAGAAGAGACGGTGAGATTAGCGGACCAGATAGGGTTATTTTGGTCCTCCCCATAAATAACAAGGCCACCATGATCTCCATGAATGGCTAGAAGTCCAGTTCCAGCAGTAGGAACTATGGGGTTTTCTCTGTTTGCAATCCAGACAATGGTTTGGATTGGAATTTTGTTGAACCAAACTCCGATGTAACGGTTACGAGAATTGCCTGGCTTAAAAAACCCTAGTGCAAAGATTTTAGTGGTGGAGAGAAGAACGTCGTCCTCTCTTAGGGGTTGGTTTGGTGTAATGGCGTCTAGGGTAACCGAAATGGAAGAGGGAAGAATCACAAGGAAGATAAGCAATACAGTACTGACCAAAAAGAATTCTGTAGAATTCATTGTTAGCCTTCTCATGGAGGAGTTTAACTGCTAAAATGGCTGCTTCTTTTGACATGCAGAAACAAAAAGCCGGTAAGGTTGGATTTTCTTTTTCTTTGATTGAGTTTAAGTAACGCTAATTTAAGGGCATACGCTCGACTTCCAGTCGTTGATGCAACGGTGAACGCACCCTCGATTTCCAGTCGATGATGCAACGTGAACTTACACGCAACTTCCAGGCATACATGTGAAAAAGACATAACAATTCCCTCAAACTGATCCTAGCTAGAAAGTTCCACTTCATCAATTCTGACCACACCAGTTGTATTCAGTAGATTGATAAGTCAAATTGGCTCCGAATGTGGCCAAGTACTACCCGTAGTGGCTCGGGAGAGATATGTTCACGCTGTTGAAGAACGCAAAAATATGTCGGAAAATTGATAATTTTACCAATCATTTTTGTCATAAAATTCAACACCACATAATGTCCTAGTGGAGGCAGATTGTCTGCCCTCCTAGTTGTGGTGTCCTTCCATACCTCCTATTTTGTGCAGTCACGGTTAAGCTACATTAATATTTTATATTTTTATTGTTTTTTGTCTTATTATCTCTATTAAAAAATTAATGTAAAATATTGACGTGGTTTAACCATGACCGCATAAATAAGAAGACATGGAAGGGCACCGCAACTAGAAGTAGAAGGGCAGACAATTTGCCTCTTGTCCTAGTAGATGGTAAAATGCCAGGTGTGATTACTATGGTAAAAGCGATCCGCAATAAAATGAAATAAAGGTAAAACAATTTGAAAAGTCCTGTGATTTATTTATTTGGCAAGCAAAGCATCACAGATCAACATCTTCTCTGATTTACATTCAAATCCAAGGCTGTTAGCGATCAAGCATCCACCATAGTACAAACTACAACAATAAAGTCTTATCTCATTAAATGAGGTCATTTGTATAAATTTTAAAACGTCATGGCGTTCAATTTTGCGCTCAATTTCTCACCATAGTACCTGTCACATAATACAGAATTAACTAACTAGACTAATATAATTTCTCTTCAATTACGTCGCAATCGAGACCAATAATTCTGACTTGCCCCATACGTCAATGCACTAGAAAGAAAATTAGAACTACTTATTGGAAGCATTTTTTTTTTATGATTGATAACCTTTTACAAGCTGCTACAAATAGTTGCTTAACATACAACATTTGGGAATATCTTAAGAGTTTTAGCAAGGTTCTACGCTACTACATGTCACATCACATCATTTACAGATTTTTCTCCTTCAGTACTGTGGTGATGGGTCTCCACTATTATAACTCCAATAAAAATGCTGATTGTTTTGGTGAAGGAGCTGCTGCTTCATTACCTAGCATGAAAACAACCGCTGACATTGTTGGCCGCTTAGTGGCATACTCTATTAAACCTAATATGTTCATGTGAATCAAAACATCATGAAAACACTAGCCTTGAGAAGCCATTCTTGACGGCACAACAAGCCACAAATTGCAACGCAAGCATACGAGCACACTAAGAACGCAAGCATGCCTTCTGCACACTCACCACCATTGTATAACTCAAACCTATGGGGAATTCTTTTGGGGTTGTGATCCAGTGGTATGTGCAAGGACCTATGTTTAGTATTTATATTAACTTAACCCTAATCATCCTCCCGCCACTTAGTACTACAGTCTAATAGTATTCATTTTCACTGGTAAGTGAGAGGTTTTAGGTTCGATTCTCACCAAATGCGAATTTGAACCCCATTATGAGGCATAACCCACTCCATCACCCTGTTAGTGTAAAAAATATCGTTTGTTCAAACAAAAAAAAAAAAAAAAAAAGTAGCCAACAAGTGCGTCTCCTTAGAAAGGACTTATGAGGCTTGAAAGCCTAGAAGTAAAGATAGATAAAGAGACAATACCTTCATTGGCACCTACTTCTTAAGTATGATGAATGAGTAATTGATAGCGTTAAAAGCAACCACAATACGAGAGGATTGTGGGGGTGACTTAGCTATTTTTGAGAAATGGAATATACTCAAAAAGAATGTAAAAGTCATTTGCTTCTAGAAAGAGGGAAAGAGATAACGATTATCTCTTATAATTGAAGTTTTAAGGTATTGAAAGGTTGGAGATCTTCTAACAATGCCTTAAATGTGGGGGAATTTACCCCAGTGTTAGCAAATTACTTATCAAGTTCGAACGCATGTTTGGAGGAATTACGTTGGAACAACTACTCTTAAATGAAATCTAATTTCATAAATGGAAGTGCACACCATAAGTGATAGTCATCAACCTAGTGGATCTAATTAATTAAAGGTTTGACTAGAAGTAAGTTGTATCATCGAGGGGAATGGGTTAAAAACCTACGTCTTTAAGAATCGCCATAATGGTAGCCCAACCTAGCTGACTGGAGATCCCAAGATCTAGGTTCAAAGGGACAACCGAATTGTGGATGATTCAATGGCAGCACTGCGAAGATAATCTCCTACCCATGTCCTATGATGAAACAGTGCTATCTGCAGCGTATTTAGAATAAGCTTTGCTTTTAATGACTCCTATACTTGAAAATAACAAGTGGGGTATTACAGGATACTCTTAATGAGAAGTCACCTATCTTGAGTGAGGAATGGGGCCGTTCCTATGAGAATTTTTTGAAGAGCATAGTTCTCTAAAAGCACTCATGAGAAACCAAGAATTGTTTAGGGCCAAAATGAACACAACCGAGCAACCACGGGGTGTTTGGAATGATATTGTGTGATTATTATTGTCTTGGTTTACACAAATGGCTGAGCAGTTCAAGACATCGCGTTCACTGATTAGCTAAGTAAATCCGATAGTAATTCAGTACGGAAGGTTCAAAGCCAAAAGCCACATATCCCAATGCAGTACTTTTCCTACTAAATTCTCTCTCTAGTGTTTGCATTGTCATTTGCATGGTATTGAGTCAATTTTCATTCATGTGAGGGATTGTTGGAAAATTTAATAATAATATTATTATATTAAATTTATTAATTGAATGGAAATTAGAAAGTGGTGCCTTTTGGTAGAAAGATATGTCTATTTAAATGAAGTGTCGCAACTTTTGACTCTTCATGAATAGTCACATGCTTTCCAAAAAGGTATCTTACATTCTATAAATAGGGAAGCCCCTTATAATCACTGAGGTAGCAATTATAACTTTTTTCATTGTTTACATACATACATATAGTGCATTAAATATTAGAGAGTCTTATTGAGTCCATATGAGAGGGTTTTCAACACAATCGTGATTTATGGGGCCTTGTGATTTGGAGTGCTACTATTACAAGGACGTGGTCGTTGTATCTTGGGAGACATGTGCCGATCTAACCATGAGCACCGTAGTGGGGCATAAACTTGTCTTAAGGACAAAGTGTCAAACACTTGCCTCGATTGTATTTTCTAGGTATTTCTAATCCATTATATCATGTTCATTTAACATTGGTTACTCATGTGCATGCATTAATTTTGATATATAATTGCATGAATTATTTCTTAAATTTTTATGTGATTTAATATAACAATTAGACCCTAATTTTTCCAACAACAACCATGTCTTCCGATAACTTGTACCAAATTCCGACATAGCGGTTGGTCGATATTTTGGTATGAAAGAATCCCAGGACAAAGGTCTCATTCTTGGACACCAAGAAATCACCGTCTTGGACGGGTTGATCAAATTTTATGGTGTCCAAGGAAGAGCAGAGCTGGAGAAGGAGGAGCTGAAGAACTAAAACATTCAGCAGACCTTTCACAAAATGCATTATTGCAGAACAAAGGTTTGCCAAGCACTACTGATTGCTTACTAAATGTATTAATATATTGATTAAGTAATCTTGTAAGTTGTAATTATTATTTATTTTTTTCATTGATGCAACGTGAACCTACTGGTGACTTCCAGCCGCTGAGAGTGAACTCACCTGCGACTCCCAATCATACACCGCAGTTTGAAATGTCCACTTCATTAATTATTACCACACCCCCGTTGTATCAAGTAGATCGATAGATATTGTGAACGTGTCACACGTCATTTGTGGAATTTTCTCCTTCAGCACTGGGTGATGGGTCTCCTCTGCAATAACTTGCTGGTTGTTTTGGTGAAGGAGCTGCTGCTTCATTAACTAGCATGAAAACAACTGCGGACATTGTTGGCCGGTCAGCGGCATACTCTTGCACACATAAGATAGCAATTTGGATGCATCTCACAGCTTCTTTGACGGGTACGATTCACCCAGGGATGAATCAATTATTTCTAGGGCATCGCGTTCTCTCCACAAGTTTCATACCTAAAAGAATTTATATGCTGGGTTTTTATCACAAATAGTCTCTGAAATTGACTCACCCAATCAAGGTGGTCGTTGAAATTGAAAATTGATAAATGCAGCCCTTCAAAATGGTTGTCGCAAATTAATGTGATCATTTTCTCACAATTTTGTAAAAACTTTTGTTACGTGCTAATATAACACATAACTGAGTCCAACAATTCTAATTAAAATAAGAAGTATAAAAAAATAAAAAATAAAAAAAAAGGCTCCTCGTTGTTTCTACTTTCACTTCGGCAATCCCGCGGATATTATTAAAAATTAAAAAGCTAATAAGGAATTCATGCTACCTTAGTTTCAAGTGACAAATAGAGAAATTAAAAGAAAAAATAAGATGGTGCATCAAAGAGTAGTCCAAACTTTTGTTCGGAACGTATTCATAGATTATAGCATCTTTTCTTCATCTCGGACGCAGCAACCTAAAATCTTGACAGAAAGGGGTATTTTGATCATTTACATAGATGGCAAGGCCTCTATGATCTCTATTAATGGCTAATATGGTTGTCCCCGTTTGAAACCCAAACGATGGTTTGCTCTGGAATTTTGTTATGCCAAACTCCAATATAGCAATTTGAAGAACTTCTGGGGCTGAAGAACCCGGTTGCGAAGATTTTCCGGCTCGAGACTAATACCTCGCCGTCTTATGGGTTGGTTTTGCGTAATTGTGTCTAGGGTAAAAATGCAAGATGGGAGAAGTACATGAAAGATAAAGCAACATAATACTGACTTCATTAGCTGCCAGTAGAACTCATAGTTTTATTTACTTCATGAGAATTCTAAACTTGTTAATTAGCCAATGGATGATCTTAAAACGAAGCTGTTTGATTTTTCTAAACTAGTTGCACATGTCCATTTAGACACTGTTTATTGTTTCATTCCAATAATTTATGACTAGTTGATTTTTGTACATAGACACACGACCATTTATACACCGTTTATTGTTTCATTCTAATTAATAATTTATGGCTAGTTGAACTTCTTTTCAGAGAATTGATTTCTGTACGTAGACACATGGCCATTTATACACCGTTTATTGTTTCATTTCAATAATTTATGGCTAGTACTTCTTTTCAGAGAATTAATTTATGTACGTAGACATGCACATTGCTCCATCTCCACCTTTTATATACACGCCTTATATTGACCGTAGACATGCACATTGCTCAATCACCTTCAGTACTTGTTGATTGATCTCCACTAGTACAATTCATCCTCAATAAAAATGCAGGCTGTTTTGGAAAACAGCTGACGACATGGTTGGTCGGTCAGTAGCATACTCTTGAGCACACCAGAGGGCAATTGTATGCATCGATCTCACAATTTCATTTATGACATAATCTTTTATATCATTCATACATAATGTTTCATACAATTTGTATTCATGCAGCAACGCTTGGCCAACATTTCTAGTAACATCCAAAGGTCCAATGTGTTCCCAGCGTCCCACTCGGCCTTGATTAATTAACCACGTCACTCAGAATAGGTCGGACCACCTTTGTGGATCGTCCTAGACTTTTTCTTTTGATTGCGGTTGACATGTGGCATGATTAGTGTCTGAGTAGGCTTGCTTCTAAAACCTTGTGTCATAAAGTTGTCAACCTTCCTACATGTCTTTGGCGGTCGAAAAGTACTTTTATGTAGCTAGCCTGGTCGGACTGATGATGAATGTTGCAAATAATTTATAGCTTGCATTTATAACAAGACATATGATGAGTATAGCAAATATAGAACTTAGATCCCCAATTATAGGACATATATTTTATAACGTGTATTTACAACAAGACAAATGATGAGTGTTGCAAATTAATATAGAACTTAGGTCCCTAGTTATAAGGCAAATTATTGAGGGAAATCGGGGTATATCCTCTCTTCTTATCTCACTTATCATGTGATTCTCAATTGAATAATATAGTATGTCCGATTATACGTCTAGTTCTCTCCTTAGCGACCTTCTGCTTCTGTATAGGTCATGTCATTTACAGAGTAAGCTCCATCAATATTGGATGATGGGTTTCCACCAGTATGATAACCTCTGTTCAACAAAAATCCAGGTTGCTTTGGTGAAGGAATTGCTGCATCATTACCCAACATGGAAACCACTGCTGACATGAGTGGACGATCCTTCGCTTGCTCTTGCACGCATAAGAGGGCAATGTGAATACATCTTAGAACTTTGTTGACAGGGTATGATTCTCCGAGAGATGAATCAATGATTTCCAAGGCTCTATTTTCCTTCCACAAGTCCCAAACCTAAAAACCATTTACAAATTAATCATCAAGTTATAAAAGCAGACGAAGAGAAGTTTGGTAATGTCCTAATGTTATGCTTACATGTCCAACTAAATTTGAGTAAGGACTATCGTGGTAGTAGCCAATGTTCTTTCTGCCAGTAACAATTTCTAGTAGTAAAACGCCGAAGCTATATACGTCAGACTTTACTGAAAAAAATCCTTCCATTGCGTACTCTGGTGACATATAACCGCTGAAGCAACAAAATAAAATTGATTAATTATCACAGCTTCTTTCTATATTATTCAACAAAAACAGGTGTACTTTCAGTTTTGAATGAAACTTACTATGTCCCAACCACACGGTTTGTATTTGCTTCAATTTGTTCAGCTCCAAATATCCTAGCCATACCAAAATCTGAAATCTTGGGGTTCATAGCAGAATCCAACAGAACATTGCTGACCTTTAGATCTCTATGGATGATTCTTAATCTCGAATCCTGATGAAGATATAAGATCCCTCTAGCAATCCCACAGATTATCTCAAAGCGTCTTGTCCAATCCAACAACGCCTCTTTTGCTTTGTAAGGGAAAAAAGTAAGCAAAGTATATTAGATTGTATTCTTGCTTGTTTCAAGGTTTTTAACTGACAATTTTAGATACACAAGTGAAAAGAAAGGTGCTTGTAACTGAGTTGAGTTAAGAGCATTCAATCCTACACTTGAGGTCCTGAGCTCGATTTCCCCTCCACAGTTTTGCTTGTATAAAAAGAAGAACAAAAATAAAAGAAAGACATACCGAAAATGAAAAAGTCAAGACTTTTGTTTGACAAGTATTCATAGATCAGCATCTTCTCTTCATCTTGAACGCAGCAACCTATGATCCTCACAAGGTTCCTGTGTTGGAGCTTTGAAAGCAGCACAACTTCATTCTTAAACTCTCCAATTCCTTGGCCAGAATTCTTGGCTAGTCTTTTCACTGCTATCTCCTTTCCATTATCAAGCACACCCTGAATTTATAATCCAAATTCAACTTATAGTGCACTCATCTTTCAAGAAAATAAACAACATATTCCTTGCTGTATATATCCTCCCCTTGAAATTGCGTTTATACATTAACAAAGGAGTAAAACTCAATGCATATGCATAAAAATGCTTTGACTACTTCAAGTGAATGAGATACGCGATTGAAATAACAAAAGATCACAGTATTTTGAATTATTACTTTAGTCTAAAGTAAAGTTTTCAATTGAACTGTTCAAATGAACAGTGTTTTCACTGGATTTCATTCCATTTACAACTCTGCCACTATTTTGTTTGTTGACCAAATTGCCCACAATTTTGTCCAGAGGGTTTGGGGCGGATTGGGAATTTGGTTAGACGCGCTATCCTCTCACCTCTCTTCCTCTTTCTCTCCTACGCGTGCGTTCTCCTGTCATCCCTCATCCCTCCTCTCTCTCCTTCTCTACTGGAAAACCCACAATCTTTCATCTCCCTCTGCTCTTCTTTTCTCTCCGCTCCCCGTATCTCTCGATGTGAAGCCCACAAACCAAGTAGTGATGGTTGAAAGCCACAAACATGGCGGGCGCGAAATGGTGGTACAGTGACGGTCGACAACCGCCTCCGTTGTCGAAGAATTTGGCCGTCAGAAAGCGTCTTACGGTATGTTGAATTTCTCGAATTTCCCTTTATTTGGGTTTCCTCTATCCTTTTTGCGTTTGATTGGGAGTTTATAAATTAGGGTTCTTGGGATGTGAGAGTCGATCTTCCTAGCGCTGGCGGCGACGGCCGGAAACAACATCGGCAAAATTCTGCAGAAGACGGGCACTGTCGTTCTTCCTTCTCTCTCCTTCAAGCTCAAGGTAGGTACTTCCTCATTTTTTTTTGTTTGCCCATTTTGTCCTTTTTGATTTTGTGATTGCGTTCGAATGGGGTTGAGTCGATGGTCTCATCTTCTAGAACTATTGCATGTGAAATTTGCTTCAGATGGAGTTCTTCGTTTAAATTGGGTTTTATTAAGTTTTTCATGTTTTTGTAGAATTCTTCGTTTCAATTTTTTTGTTTTTGGAGTGTTGTTCATTTAAATTTTCTTTTGATGTGATTATCTGAATCATTATTTAATTTATGAGATTTTTTATGTAATTTTATATGAATTTTAGTAAATTTTTCTGAGTTTTGTATAAATCTTCGATTAATTTCTACGTGGTTATTAATTTTATGTTTTTTTATTGAATTTGTTTTCAGAAAACTACAAGTAAAATATCTTTAATTAGTCGTCAGTTTTCATGTTTTGAACATCGTCATACTCTCATGCATAGAGAAGAGAATTGTTTTGTTTACGTCTCACTAAAACTGCTGTAATTTACAGATTTAATAGTTACTTCATTCAATGAATAGCTCTTCAGTATCCATTTTGAAATCAGCATTGTTTACTTTCATATTGATTCACCATCACCTAACAAGATTTCTTTGGACCCAAAACAAATCATAATTAACAATTCGCTAATCTATTCACTAATCTGCTGCTTTAGTGTCATTGACTCTTTAGATTGGGAAGCACCATACTGTTTCCAATCAGTTAGTTTGATAGGTGCTTAATAATTTCCTAGGGTGGGAAACACTTGCTTTTTTTGTGTGGAAGATTAATACCATGCAACCATCACTTATATAAGTATTAACAATTTGTGAATAGATTTCCACATATATATAAGTAGGATGGCTTAACAATAGGTTTGTGAATAGATTTCCACACATACATATATATATATATATATATATATATATATATATATATAAGTAGTATGGCTTATCATATATAGATTTAAAACTTTCTACGTGTTTTATACAGTTTCAAAACCCGCAGCACCGTGTGGGATAATTGTGAAAAGTAGAAACAAGATAGTTCCCATCACTTATCGATTGTTGATTGGGTTTGAATTTTAATGAAATATATTTTTGAGTCAGCCTTTCCAGTCTTTATTGGACGGGTCTCTTGATTTTTGTTAACTATAATGGTCTTGTAATCCTATTGTTTGCAAGTGTCAATAACCTGTGAGCTAAATGTTAGCTTAGCTTGTAAGCAATATGGTTTGGATATATATCCTTATGGAACACTACCTTGTATTTTTTCTGAAACCATTAACAAAGATTCACTTTTTTCTGTCTAAAATCTCTCTCTAAATCTTGCTCCCTCTCTCTCTTCTCGATTCTCTTTCTTTCTCTGCAAGATTTATTCATTATGTTCTTCTGTTAAACTACAAGGGTGGGTAGAGGAAAAAATAATAAAATAATTGATTCGGAGCTCAGATGGCTAAAAAATAAATCTTAAAAATGTCTATTCCAAGTCTGATTTATGACTTGAGACATTATTTGAGGGCAACTACATACCTTATAAACAGAGCCGAAACCACCTGTTCCAAGCTGGTTATTGGAAGCGAAATTATTTGTGGCCTTAACTATGGTACTTAGTTCAAAGAATGGTAATTCAGAGTTTATTCCACTTTCATCAATATTTGTTGTAGCAGAAGAATCTTCCCAGGAGGTTGATGCTAAAAATTTATCCTGACTTCTCTTACCTGTGATAAAAGTACATAAACAGATAATATTGTGTTCTTAAATAATTAAAACCAATATCCAGTTACATAATTGTGAATGATTAGAGGGCAACCTATGAAAAGGAATTTTGTTTACCTTTTCTCTTCCTCTTTACCAACCAACATGCAAGGGAAAACAAGAGGAAGAACAATAGACCACATGCTACTGAAACTCCCAGCTTCATCTTCTTGCCAAAAGAACTGTTTGACTTCTTTTCATGTTGAGCTGCAGATATACATACGAGCATTTATTTCCATGTTTAAAAATCCTTGTAAAAAGCACCAATGAACATAAGAACTAAATTTTTAGTATTAATTTATAGAAATTTCTGAATTTTTTATAAAAAAAAAAATTAGTACTCCAAAATAGTCATCTTACACTCTTGACGAAACAATTTCACTTTTATTATTTGGCAAGAGACCAGTGCCAAATGATTTTTTTAGAATGATAACAAACGTGCAACTACCAAACTAAATAATAATTCCTCAAAGTTTTTAATGAAATAAAGAAAGAAGATTTTTTTTTTTTTTTTTTTTAATGGAACCTCGGTGTTGTAAGGGGAATTATTGATTAGGAAAAGAGAAGAAAGAAGATAAATTGATAATGGAAATATACCTGAAACATTTGCATGAACTCGCACATATAAATCTTGACCCGTATCCAAAAAAGTCCTTGTGTCCATCAAGTCCCCATGCCATGTTATACAGCCACTCCCTCCCTGCCTTTCATCTGCATTTGCGTATGCCGTGCAAGAACAATTTCTCAGGCATTCTTCTTTACATGCTTCCCGACTCCTAGTCACGTTCACACGTGCCGTAGAAATGTCCGGCACCTTCACACGTTCCAACTTCACGAACCCTTCCCCGTTTTGGCAAACGGATGATCCTTTTTGCCTCACGCACCCGCCTGACCAATCTCTTGAATACCACTCATGTTGCAACTTGGGTTCGAATCCAGGTAAGCAATTGCACTCAAATTTATCCGCAAATTTTGGGTATGGGTCACAAATGCTATTCGGGCCACACTTCCCGTAAAAATCACACTGCCCATCCGGCGCGGACCAATGCTTGGCCCATTTATGCACTTCATCTTGCCATGCGGACCGTTCAACGTTTCCTGATTCATCGATAACCATCTTTTCGAAGATTGATTCATAAACAATACTATACATGATGGATAGCTCATCTTGATCGTTCACAAAAGTAATGTTGTAGAAGATCTTATTTTCCATTTGAGGCACCCCGGACCATCTTTCACCGGTCCAAGGTCCACTCCGCCACAATGGAGTCTGACCCATGTATAAGAACACCTCTGGACTCTCAGTTGGCTCTATCCGGAACGAACAGTTGCCCATTCCCGGGTCATCTTGGGACTTCCAAGCTGTGAGGAACCAGTTCAACCCGGACCGCCTGTCCAGCCCAAGTTTCATAGAAGGAAGCATCGTATTTGTGGGATAATCAAAACCTTCCCACACCTTTTCACCGTTAATTTCAACCACAAGATTTCCCGTATCCAAAAGCTTGGCTATCACGGAATTGTTTGGAGAAGAGACGGTGAGATTAGCGGACCAGATAGGGTTATTTTGGTCCTCCCCATAAATAACAAGGCCACCATGATCTCCATGAATGGCTAGAAGTCCAGTTCCCGCAGTAGGAACTATGGGGTTTTCTCTGTTTGCA
This sequence comes from Pyrus communis, assembly GCF_041283825.1. Classification (NCBI taxonomy): domain Eukaryota; kingdom Viridiplantae; phylum Streptophyta; class Magnoliopsida; order Rosales; family Rosaceae; genus Pyrus; species Pyrus communis. The sequence continues at coordinate 1,641,168 of NC_142569.1, forward strand.
ATCCAAACAACGGTTTTGATTGAAATTTTGTTGAACCAAACTCCAATGTAACGGTTACGAGAATTGCCTGGCTTAAAAAACCCTAGTGCAAAGATTTTAGTGGGGGAGAGAAGAACGTCGTCCTCTCTTAGGGGCTGGTTTGGGGTAATGGCGTCTAGGGTAACCGAAATGGAAGAGGGAAGAATCACGAAGATGAGCAATACAGTACTGACAAAAAAGAATTCAGTAGAATTCATTGTTAGCTTTCTCATGGAGGAGTTTAAGTGCTAAAATGGCTGCTTCTTTTGACATGCAGAAACAAAAAGCCGGAAAGGTTGGATTTTCTTTTTCTTTGATTGACTTTCAGTAACGCTAATTTAAGGGCATACGCTCGACTTCCAGTCGTTGATGCAACGTGAACATACACGCGACTTCCAGGCAAACATATGGACGAGGCATAACAATTCCGTCAAACTGATCCTAGCTAGAAAGTTCCACTTCATCAATTCTGACCACACCAGTTGTATTCAGTAGACTGATAAGACAAATTGGCTCCGAATGGGGCCAAGTACGACCCGTAGTGGCTAGGGAGAGAGATGTTCACGCTGTTGAAGAATGCAAAAATATATGTCGGAAATTTGATAAATGAATATAATGAATGATTTTACCCTTCATTTTTGTCATAAAATTCAATGCCACGTAATGTGCTAGTAGATGGTAAAATATGCTAGGTGTGATTAGTATGGACACTATGGTATAAGCGATCTGTAATAAAATGAAAGAAAGGTAAACCAATTTGAAAAGTCTTGGAATTTATTTATGGGAGTTTTAACGAAATACTTTCAGTACTATTTACTTTAACGAAAATTGACATTTTTACTCTAAAAAGTCACTCCTGGTAATATTTACTTACAACATTTTTTTGTCTTTTTCGTTAAAACTCAAAATTTTCAAATCATTTTCATTAATTTTCCTTTTACTTATTTGGCAAGCAAAGCATCACAGATCAACATCTTCTCTCCTGTACATGAAGTTTGACTAACACAAATCTCTCATTCTTAAACTCTGATAAATGTGAATGTGTCATATGTAGTGGACGGTTTTACATTTCAAATCCGGAAAAGGATCTGGCGAGGATCATTTTCCTAGGGATTCTAGGGATTCCGTGATCTTATCCGTTCATTGTATATCATACTGTCAGTTTTTGTTAGGTACTATTCATATTTAATTTTAAATTTTAAATTTTAAAATTTGAAATGATTTATGACCGCACAATGTATGATGAACTGGTGAGATCACGGGATCACTGGGAAAAGGATATGACAAGGATCATTTTCTTTCAAATCCAAGGCTATTAGTGATCAAGCATCCACTATAGTACAAACAACAACAACAACAATAAAGTCTTATCTTATTAAGTGAAGTCGGTTGTATGAATTCTAGAACGTCATTGTGCTCGATTTTGCGCCAAATTTTATGTTAGCTAAGCCCCCACCATAGTACCTGTCACATAATTTACAGAATTAGCTAACTAGACTAGTATAATTTCTCTTCAATTACGTCGTAATTGAGACCAATAATTCTGACATGTCCGGCATGTCAATGCACTAGAAAGAAAATTAGAACCTACTTATTTGAAGCAAAATTTTTGTGGTTAATAACCTTTTACAAGCTACCAATAGTTGTTTAACATACAACATTTAGGAATATCTTAAGAGTTTTAGCGAGGTTCCACGCTACTACATGTCACATCATTTACAGAATTTTATCCTTCAGTACTGTGGTGATGCGTCTCCACTATTATATATAACTCCAATAAAAATGTTTGTTGTTTTGGTGAAGGAGCTGCTACTTCATTACCTAGCATGAAAACAACCAACGACATTGTTGGCAGCTCAGTGGCATACTCTGTTAAACCTAATATGTTCATATGAATCAAAACCCCATGAAAACACTAACCTTGAGAAGCCATTCTCAATAGCACAGCAAGCCATGAATTGCAGTAAGCACACGAGCACATTAAGAACACAACCAAGGCCTTCTGCACACTCACCACCATTGTATAACTCAAACCGATGGGGAATTCTTTTGGGTTGTGATTCAATGGTATGTGCAAGGACTTATGTTTAGTATTTATACCAACTCAATCCTAATGCATCCTCCTGCCACTTAGTACTACAGTTTAGTGATATTCTTCTTCACTAATAAGTGAGAGGTTTAGGTTCGATTCTCGCCAAAGGCGAATTTGAACCCTATTATGAGGCTTAGCCCACTCTCCCATCCCCTTAGTGTAGATAATATTGTTTGTTCAAAAAAAACAAAAAAAAAAAAAAACCTAATTCATCCTCTCATAATGATGTCAGTAGGACTTGTTATTGTACGAGGAAATAATCTACCAAATTCGAAGCAAAATAGGATAATATCAGGAGTCTTATTCTCCAAGAATAATTAGAATATTTTCTTTACATGGAGCCCAAGTTATAGCTTATAACTAAACCCTAATCCTACTTACACTCCATAACAATCCTTATTAATTATAGTGAGTTATTAGCCGTTGGATTAAAGACTAATATCCAAGATACTCTTGCACACATAAGAGGGCAATTTAGACGCATCTCACAACTTCGTTTATAGGGTATGATTCGCCCAGAGATGAATCGACAATTTCAAAGGCATTGCCTTTTCTTACCACAAGGAATCTCGATTTAAGTTCAAATACTTGAGAAGTAATGCAAAATCTCTACAAGAGCCAGCAAAGTGCGACTCAACGAGCTTCAATAACTGTTACTGTTACATCATTTACAAAAGAAACTCCTTTAGGCGTTGAAGAATCCGGACCACTGTTTTTCAAGCTAAACGCTGCCTTTTTCGGATGTGGAAGAGTCGTTTCGTTCCCCAACATGAACACAACATCTAGCATGGTTGGCCGGTCTGTTGGGTATTCTTGCACACAAAAGCCCAATCTGAATGTATCTCATAACTTCAGGAGTCGAATACGACTGGTTCAATGATGAATCAATTATGTTCAAGACTTTTCCTTCTGTCCACAAGTCCCATATCTGAAACAATTTTGAGCACAATGTTTAGATCATTGGACTACTCGAAAGTTAGATTCATCGTTTGAAAAATTATTTGTTTACTTACTATTCCAACCAAATTCACAGATGAGTTTTCGAATTGGAAGCTGTTCTTCCTTCCACTAATGATCTCTAGTACCAAGACTCCAAAGCTAAACACATCGGATTTTGTGGAATATAACCCATCCATAGCGTACTCTGGTGACATGTAACCGCTGCAATCACACAATATTAGTATAAAAAAAAAATATCAGTTCTACTTAAATTTTTTTTTTTTTTTTTTTTTTGAGGGAGAGGAGACAATTACTAGGTGCCAACAACTTTGTTCGTGTTTGCTTCAATTTGGTCATCCCCGAACATTCTTACTATGCCAAAATCTGATATTTTTGGGTTCATTGAACCATCCAATATAACATTGCTCGCTTTCAAATCCCTGTGGATTATTTTTAGTCTCGAATCTTGATGAAGATATAGGAGGCCTCGAGCAATGCCAATGATAATTTGAAACCTTTTTCTCCAATCTAACAACGAATTTCCGTTTTTACCTGAACACCACACATAAAAGCTTCTATTATCTACAAGTTTATGATTTCTTAATTTCAGGGTTAATGTCAGAAACTGAAAGTATTTATTAGCAGTGTGTAAAGATGGCACACCAAAAATCCATAAGTCCAAGCTACGATTTGGCATGTATTCATAGATTAGCATCCTCTCTTCTTTATGTATGCAGAAACCCAAAAGCCTCACAAGATTTCTATGCTGAAGCTTTGCTATGAGCATTACTTCGTTCTTGAATTCGTCTATGCCTTGTCCTGAATTTCTCGATAATCTTTTAACAGCTATTTCCTGTCCATCAGCTAGACATCCCTGAAATCATGGTGCAGACTGGAAAATCTTAATGACAACACAGATGCCGAAGCCACACAATGCTGAGATACTCAAAAAGTCAAAATGTTCTAGGGGAAGTACCTTATATACCATGCCGAAGCCGCCATGTCCAAGCATGTTAGCTAAAGAGAAGTTTTCTGTGGCTGCAACCACGGTGGTTAAATCGAAAAGAGGTAAATCGGTTTCTCCTCTGTGTTCATCAACCTCATCTTTTATTGGCAAATCTTCATAGCTTCGTACACCAGAAGCAGTGGGATCATTCAGAAATTTGGGTTGTCCTCCTCTCCCTGTTTCAGTTCCATTGAAATTTCAGGTTATAAAAATTTCCAAGACGAAAGAAAATGAAACTTGAGCCGAAATAAAGCTGCAAAACAAATTTAAGACAAAAGAAGAGGAAACTTTTCGTATACCTTTCATGCTCCTTTTCCTGAACCAACATAGAACTGCGAGGATGAGCAATGAAGCGACAGAAATTGACACTACCAATATAATAGCCAGTCGCCTTTTGACCGAAAAATACCCTCCTCCTGACTTGTTTTTACACTAAGCTGAAAAAAAGAAGAAAAATATATGCACCATTGCCATGAATGGTATGAAGTTGAAACATGTAGTTGAGGCAATTTCTTGGAAAATAAGGTACCTAGAACTACTGCATCTGCACGAACGTACAAATCTTGCCCGCCTTCTGTTAACTGCTTAGTATCCATCAAATCTCTATACCATGTCATGCATCCAGTCCCTCCATTCGTCACATCTTCAATCGCATATGCCAAGCACGTGCAGTTCTTCAAGCACTCGTCCTCGCACACTTCCAAGCTCAAATTCTTCTCCAATTTTTTGGAGGACGTGTCTGGAACCTTTACATTTTCCATCTTCACAAACCCCTCGCCATTCCTGCACATGGACCGCGAGCCCTGCTACCTCTTGCACCCGCCTCTCCCATCTTTCAAATCCCAATCCTGTGGTGATATTGGTTCATATCCGGGGTAGCATGTGCAGTTGAATCCATTGATAGTAGGATTGCAATTGCCGAATTTACCACACTTGCCATAGCTGTCATAGGCATCCAATGGCGCCAACCAAAGCAAATCCCACTGGTGCTTCTGCCCCTGCCATACTAGGAGCTTGAATGTTCTCGAACCATCTATTGTGTACACTGAGTAAACTGAAGGGTCGAGAACAGTCCATTGATAAGTAATTTCATCTTTGTTGTTCACAAAATTGATCTTAAACACATCATTCGGCTGCGCAGCAGGTGTCTCGCTCCATTTAATCCCGTTCCACTGTCCTGACCTCCACAATTTAGCCTCAATCTTGTACAAGAGCATCTGAGGCTATCCATTCGGGTCAATTCTCAACGAAACGTTCCCCGTCCCAGGATCATTTTCCGAGTTCCAACTCGTGAGGAACCGGTTTATGCCACTTCTTCTGTCCAACCCCATTTTTATATTCTGAAGAAGAATATTTGTAGGGTGATCAGTGCTCTGCCAAAAAACATCCTGGCTGCCTTGTTGAGCCAAAACAAGGTTTCCTGAATCAAGAATTTGCGCAAAAATATTATCGTTGCTCGCTGATGATATCGAAACATTTGTTGACCACAGAGGAAGAAGGCCTTGGCTAGTATTGGCTTGCAGCACTAGGTTTCCATCAGAACCTATTGAAAGAACTCCTGAGCTGCTGTTGATGGGATTATCTCTGTTGGCCACCCACACAACCATGTCTTCCGAAAACTTGTACCAAATTCCGACATAGCGGCTGGTCGATATTTTGGGACGAAAGAATCCCAGGACAAAGGTCTCATTCTTGGACACCAAGAAATCACCGTCTCGGACGGGTTTATCAAATTTTATGGTGTCCAAGGAAGAGCAGAGCTGGAGAAGGAGGAGCTGAAGAACTAAAACATTCAGCAGACCTTTCACAAAATGCATTATTGCAAAACAAACGTTTGCCAAGCACTACTGATTGCTTACTAAATGTATTAATATATTGATTAAGTAATCTTGTAAGTTGTAATTATTATTTATTTTTTTTCATTGATGCAACGTGAACCTACCCGCGACTTCCAGCCGCTGATGCAACAGTGAACTCACCTGCGACTCCCAATCATACACCGCAGTTTGAAATTTCCACTTCATTAATTATTACCACACCCCCGTTGTATCAAGTAGATCGATAGACACATTGTGAATGTGTCACACGTCATTTGCGGAATTTTCTCCTTCAGCACTGGGTGATGGGTCTCCTCTGCAATAACATGCTGGTTGTTTTGGTGAAAGAGCCGCTGCTTCATTAACTAGCATGAAAACAACCGCGGATATTGTTGGCCGATCAGTGGCATACTCTTGCACACATAAGATTATATGGGGCATTTTGACAAGTTCATATTTATATATATATTTTTTACATCAAATTCACTTGTCTTTTCTTAGTTAGTTCCTTATATTTTTGAGCTATTTACTTTGTTTTTGTGTTTTGTAGGATTTGTCAAGCAAAGAAAAGAAAAATAGCACAAGTGGGATTTTAAGTAACAAATTCGTCAAAACTGCCTGTGCAGGTCAGCTGACTTTGGAAGCAAGTTTCAGACAGCTCAGAATGAATTAGAGAATGAGCCTTATATGCTTGGAAAGCTACGGATGTCTATTTTCTGGAGCATTTCACAGATTGTTAATATCATTTTTCTAGAAGAAGTTATGGTCGTTTTAACACTAAAAGTTTCCCAAGAGGCTGAGCAGTTTGTAACTGACAAGAAAGCATTGAAAGCAATAAATCTAATAAATCTAGCAGTCACCTATTCAAAACTGATGCAATCAAGAACAAACCAGCTGTCACCTATTCAAATATCAAAGGAAATGGAATTAAAGATGAGGATTAAGGGGGAGTAATTGGCATAAAGGCTACCCAAGGAGTTACAATTGTTTCACCATTTCCTCTCACTTATTGTCATCACTAAATGGCTATTAGTGGTGAGTTAAGGAGAAGAAAAATGATGCAGCAAGAATTGATTTAAAAGTAGCATTGGGGAAGGAAGGAAAAAAGGAGGCTTCAGTCGATTTCTTTCGGTTCTATTTTCTCAAACTCATGTCTATCTTTTGTTTTAACTTAAGGATTGTGTAACTAAATTTTTAGTAGTTAGGGGCTGTTTTGAAGCCCCGAATATGATTGCAAGTTTGTTATGACATTTCGTTTGAATTACTTTTATAAGGGATGAAAATTGGTTCACTACTTGTCTCATTGATGAATTCTTTATGTGTTTTCTACGGATGCATACTTAGTAAGCATATCTAGGATTCTAATGCTATGAATATGTGTGTGCCTGCCCTTGTTGAATGAGGACCTACATATGTTCTAGAGTAGTACTTGTTAATTGCGATTAACATGTGAACCAATTTCTAGGATAAGTAAGACAACGCCAGTACTTACGATGCCTTGTGATGACTCAAACTCTTTTTGTTCTTAATGATTTCTACTTGTTAAATCTATGAACACGCCATTCTAGATTGCATGTTAGGGACTAAGTTAAGTTGAAAACGTCATTCTCACGCCATTCTCTTAACATACTACATAAGAAAGAGTAATAGGTTGATTTCTAACATTGAGCCAACTTGAGCATCTTCATTTGAAAATGAAAGGAATTTGAATGAAACATAACATGTTTGCATGATTATTTGGTGGTGGATAGTAATTCCCCTAACTCGTTTTTCTTAATTTGTGAACTACTTAAAAATCTGTCTCTGTCTTGTTTTTGTTCGATTTAATTTAAATATCAAATCAACTCCAAAAATCCCAAAAATTTGTGTGAGTGTAGCTCTGTGTGTCTAGTGTTTGCATATAAAATTTCGTAGACTTTAGATAAGTGTAAGTCTGTCTAATAATTATTTTTCGGTGGCTGGCCAGTAGGGACAGCAGCCCAGTTTTTGTGACATTTTAAGTAGTTAGATAAAACAATCTTCTGCGGGAAAGATCCTTATTTTCATATGCTACAATTGACAAATCTTATTGTTAATAAGGAAAATTAATAGGACATTTGTGTGCTACGTTGTGGTGTGCTTTTAATCCTATCAAATTTTGATATAGATGCCTCAAATTTGAATTTTGTTAATCAAACATCTATAACTTTTAAACTTTTGATCAAACATTCTTCTACTAATTTTTAATTAAAAATTAAGATTTTTATTGTATTTAATTAACCAACTAGTTCAGAAAATAATATCACAAATATTCTAAAATCACCTCAAACATCCTATCTTATCTTATCATAATTTGTTCAAAATGAATTTTTCTTATTCAAATAATTTGCTGTTTTAAATTCTAAAAACACATAAACATCATATTAACATACAATTATGAAATATAACATGCACACATATTAAATATAACGTACCAAACAGATATATTAAATATAACGTACCAGTCATTTGGTACGTTATTGGTACGTTATATAAATTTAATATGGGTACGTATTAGTATTTTGGTACGTTATAAAATATTGTTTTTGGTACGTTATGCAATTCTTGATTTAGTACGTACCAAGTTATTAGTACGTTGTATTATCCTTATTTTGGTACGTACAAAACTTGGTACGTTATGTGTAAGTTGTGTAACCCAAAAAAAAGATAACTTTTCACATTAAAACATTGCACTAAAAAATATTTTGTCAACTCTTAATAATTAATTATTGGAATAAGGACTCATTTTAAATAAAAATAAAAATGTGAAAACTCTTAGTTCACGTTTCTACTATAAGTAGTTGTTAAAAAATTCAAACTTATTTTCAGTTGCATGAAATTAGGCAGTCTAGTCTACATCTCAATTTTAATTATAAACGAACTCTTGTTTTTTTATAATTTATATAAAATGTTGAGTTGGAAATTGGAAAAACTATATTTCATCCAATTAATCTTGAACCCCAGTAGATATAATTGAATCCTTAAATTGAGGAAGGGATGAGATTCCATAAAAATAGCAATAAATTAATGAATATTATTGAGTGCATTTTTTTTTTTTACATAGAAATGGATTTAAAAGAATTTATAAAATACTTAAATTAAGAATATACCTGGAATATAAAGTTTAATTAAAAGTAAAAACACTTTAATCAAAAGTTGAAAAGTAACAGATGTTTAATTTAGAAAAATCTAAAATGAGGCGTCTAATTTTAATTTATCCATAGCAATTTGGATGCATCTCACAAGTTCTTCGACAGGTACAATTCACCTAGGGATGAATCAATTATTTCTAGGGCATTGCGTTCTCTCCACAAGTTCCTACCTAAAAGAATTTACATGCCGGGTTTTTATCACAAATAGTCTCTGAAATTGACTCGCCCAATCAAGGTGGTCGTTGAAATTGAAAATCGATAAATGCAACCCTTCAAAATGGTTGTCGCAAATTAATGTGTTCATTTTGTCACAATTTTGTAAAAACTTTTATTATGTGCTAATATAACACATAACTGAGTCCAACAATTCTAATTAAAATAACAAGTTAAAAAAAAAAAACAAAAAAAAAAAAAAAAAAAGGCTCCTCGCTGTTTCTACTTTCACTCTGGCAATCCCACGGATAATATTAAAAATTAAAAAGCTAATAAGGAATTCGTGCTTCCTTAGTTTCAAGTGACAAGTAGAGAAATTAAAAGCAAAAATAAGATAGTGCATGAAGGAGTAGTCCAAACTTATGTTCGGAACGTATTCATAGGTTATAGTGTCTTTTCTTCGTCTCGAACGCAGCAACCTAAAATCTTGACATAGAGGGATATTTTGGTCATTTACATAGAGGCCTCCATGATCTCCGTTAATGGCTAATACGGTTGTCCCTGTTTGAAACCCAAATGATGGTTTGCACTGGAATTTTGTTATCCCAAACTCCAACATAGCAGTTTTGAAGAATTTCTGGGGCTGAAGAATCCAATTGCGAATATTTTCCAGCTAGGGTAAAATTGCAAGATGGGAGAAGTACAAGAAAGATAAGCAATACAATACTGACTTCATTAGCCGCCACTGTAGAACTCATACTTTTATTTACTTCTTGAGAATTCTAAACTTGTTAATTAGCCAAAAATAAAAAATAAAAAATAAAATAAAATAAACTTGTTAATTAGCCAATGGATGATCTTAAAATGAAGCTATTTGATTTTTCTAAACGAGTTGCACACAACTATTTATATACCGTTGACTGTTTCATTCCAAGAATTTATGGCTAGTACTTCTTTTCAGAGAATTGATTTCTATAAGTAGACATGCACATTACTTCATCCTCCACCTTTTATATACACGCCTGAGATTGACCGTAACATACTTGAATTAGGAATACTAGGATTTAAAAGGTCCACCAAATTTTAAAAAGTCCAAGCTTTTGTGTGGCATGCATGCATCAACCAAAAAGCCACAAGAAGTCACGTTTCTGTTTTTCTTAAATTTTATGAGCTCTGACATCAATAAGGTTATCTAACGGAAGACTTTGAGTAAAACCGAATGTTGTGACATTCTAAGATTCATACAATCGACTCCACTTAATAGAATAAAGCTTGGTTGTTGTTTATTTAACATCAGCAAGGTTCACTTTGCTGTGAGAATCTTCATTTTCAAAGCATGGTAAATTTGGTTCACCCTTTCTTCACACAGTAACAAATTGTATGCGCTTAATGTTATCTTTTGCAAGCTACTACCATTACATATATCTTGTGGAACATTTTCGAATCTAATACCTCTTACTTACAAGTAAAGAGTAATATCACCAAACCATAGTACTAGGTGTCAATATGAGAGTGTGAAATAGAAAGATTAAAATTATAAAAAACATTTTTGTTTTTATATTTAAAAACTTAAAAAGTAAAAAAAAAAAAAAAAAGTAAAAGAAAGAGAAAAAAAGGCTCCCCGCTCTTTCTACTTTCTCTCTGGCAATCCCGTCATAATATCAAAAAGTAAAAAGCCAATAAGGAATTTGTGCTTCCTTAGTTTCAAGTGACAAGTAAAGAAATTAGAAGCAAAAATAAGATAGTGCCAAAAATGAAAGAGTAGTCCAAAATTTTGTTCGGAATGTATTCATAGATTATAACATCTTTTCTTCGTCTCGAACGGAGCAACCTAAAATCTTGACAGAGAGGGGTATTTTGATCATTTATATAGATGGCAAGGCCTCTATGATCTCTGTTAATGGCTAATATGGTTGTCCCCGTTTGAAACCCAAACGATGGTTTGCTCTGTAATTTTGTTATGCCAAACTTCAACATAGCAGTTTGAAGAACTTCTGGGGCTGAAAACCCCGATTGCGAAGATTTTCCGGCTAGAGACTACTACCTCGCCGTCTTATGGGTTGGTTTTGGGTAATTGTATCTAGGGTAAAAATGCAAGATGGGAGAAGTACATGAAAGATAAAGCAACATAATACTGACTTCATTAGCTGCCACAGTAGAACTCATAGTTTTATTTACTTCATGAGAATTCTAAACTTGTTAATTAGCCAATGGATGATCTTAAAACGACGCTGTTTGATTTTTCTAAACTAGTTGCACACGGTCATTTAGACATTGTTTATTGTTTCATTCCAATAATTTATGACTAGTTGATTTTTGTACGTAGACACACGACCATTTATACACCGTTTATTGTTTCATTCTAATTAATAATTTATGGCTAGTTGAACTTCTTTTCAGAGAATTGATTTCTGTACGTAGACACATGGCCATTTAGACACCGTTTATTGTTTCACTCCAATAATTTATGGCTAGTACTTCTTTTCAGAGAATTGATTTATGTATGTAGACATGCACATTGCTTCATCTCCACCTTTTATATACACGCCTGAGATTGACCGTAGACATGCACATTGCTCAATCACCTTCAGTACTTGTTGATTGATCTCCACTAGTACAATTCATCCTCAATAAAAATGCAGGCTGTTTTGGAAAACAACCGACGATATGGTTGGCCGGTCAGTAGCATACTCTTGAGCACACAAGAGGACAATTGTATGCATCTCACAATTTTGTTTATGACATAATCTTTTATATCATTCATACATAATGTTTCATACAATTTGTATTCCCGCAGCAACGCCCAGGCAACATTTCTAGTAACATCCAAAGGTCCAATGTGTTCCCAGCGTCCCGCTTGGCCTTGATTAATTAACCACGTCACTCAGAACAGGTCGGACCACCTTTGTGTCCCATCCTAGTCTTTTTCTTTTGATTGCGGGTTGACATGTGGCATGATTAGTGTCTGAGTAGGCTTGCTCCTAAAACCTTGTGTCATAAAGTTGTCAACCTTCCTACATGTCTTTGGCGGTCGAAAAGTACTTTTATGTAGCCTGGTCGGATTGATAATGAATGTTGCAAATAATTTATAACTTGTATTTACAGCAAGACGTATTATGAGTATAGCAGATATAAAACTTAGATCCCCAATTATAGGGCATATATTTTATAACGTGTATTTACAACAAGACAAATGATGAGTGTTGCAAATTAATATAGAACTTAGATCCCTAGTTATAAGGCAAATTATTGAGGGAAATCAGGGTATATCCTCTCTTTTTATCTCACTCATCATGTGATTCTCAATTGAATAATATAGTTTGTCCGAGTATACGTCTGGTTCTCTCCTTAGCGACCTTCTGCTTCTGTATAGGTCATGTCATTTACAGAGTAAGCTCCATCAGTATTGGATGATGGGTTTCCACCAGTATGATAACCTCTGTTCAACAAAAATCCAGGTTGCTTTGGTGAAGGAATTGCTGCATCATTACCCAACATGAAAACCACTGCTGACATGAGTGGACGATCCTTCGCTTGTTCTTGCACGCATAAGAGGGCAATGTGAATACATCTTAGAACTTTGTTGACAGGGTATGATTCTCCGAGAGATGAATCAATGATTTCCAAGGCTCTATTTTCCTTCCACAAGTCCCAAACCTAAAAACCATTTACAAATTAATCATCAAGTTATAAAAGCAGACGAAGAGAAGTTTGGTAATGTCTTAATGTTATGCTTACATGTCCAACTAAACTTGAGTAAGGACTATCGTGGTAGTAGCCAATGTTCTTTCTGCCAGTAACAATTTCTAGTAGTAAAACGCCGAAGCTATATACGTCAGACTTTACTGAAAAAAGTCCTTCCATTGCGTACTCTGGTGACATATAACCGCTGAAGCAACAAAATAAAATTGATTAATTATCACAGCTTCTTTCTGTATTATTCAACAAAAACAGGTGTACTTTCAGTTTTGAATGAAACTTACTATGTCCCAACCACACGGTTTGTATTTGCTTCAATTTGTTCAGCTCCAAATATCCTAGCCATACCAAAATCTGAAATCTTGGGGTTCATAGCAGAATCCAACAGAACATTGCTGGCCTTTAGATCTCTATGGATGATTCTTAATCTCGAATCCTGATGAAGATATAAGATCCCTCTAGCAATCCCACAGATTATCTCAAAGCGTCTTGTCCAATCCAAGAACGCCTCTTTTGCTTTGTAAGGGAAAAAAGTAAGCAAAGTAAATTAGATTGTATTCTTGCTTGTTTCAAGGTTTTTAACCCACAATTTTAGATACACAAGTGAAAAGAAAGGTGCATGTAACTGAGTTGAGTTAAGAGCATTCAATCCTGCACTTGAGGCCCTGAGCTCGATTTCCTTTCCACAATATTGCTTGTATAAAAAGAAGAACAAAAGTAAAAGAAAGACATACCGAAAATGAAAAAGTCAAGACTTTTGTTTGGCAAGTATTCATAGATCAGCATCTTCTCTTCATCTTGAATGCAGCAACCTATGATCCTCACAAGGTTCCTGTGTTGGAGCTTTGAAAGCAGCACAACTTCATTCTTAAACTCTCCAATTCCTTGGCCAGAATTCTTGGCTAGTCTTTTCACTGCTATCTCCTTTCCATTATCAAG